>NC_090247.1:71650817-71668317 GCF_037325665.1 Littorina saxatilis
TGTCTTTCCCTACTCTAGCTCGACACTTGTCTTAAATGGCTATGAGGCTTAACACTCTCATATTTAATTATTACAATCTTATTGTAGATATTCGTCATACCAGCCATTCTAAAATTCGTCAATCTGCGAGAACGCCAAAATAAATGACATTCTAACAGTATTAAGTCGAGATGATCAAAAACAAACGGGTGTTACCAATTATGGAGATAAACAGAAAAAAGGTCGTGCCCTAAAAGTTAAGTGTCATATTAAACAATGTTGACTATTAGATAAAATGGCAAGGAGCGTCACTTTAAAAAAAAAAGTTGACAACAAGGAAAAAATCGTCGCGTAGAAGCTGTACGATTGGACAGGATTACAATTCTGTCTAAAAGATTACAAACGTCTTGTGGAGGTGCATAACTGCAAGTGAGCTGTACCTACTGTGTTTTTTTGTAAATCAACACACACGTGTTCTCTTGCAGGTTCTCACGTCATATTGACCTCTTTCTTCATTCAACATTCAGCAAGCCATGAATTATACATTGCCATTTAAACAGACTTCCTCAAAAGAAAAACCAGTTACTGTTGAAATCTTGAATTTCAACCACAAATGAATTATAGATTGCCATGAAAATCATAAAAAGAAAAACAAAGTTATTTTAGTTCTTATCTTGAAATTTAGCAAGAGAGAAACTATAGATTTTCATCAAAAAACAGGCCTCCCAAAAAGAAAAACAGTTACTGTAGATTGCCGCTAAACTAGCCCTCCCATAAAAAAATCAACAACAACAACAACAGTTACTGCTCTAATCTTAGAAAAGAAAAAACAGTTACAGTAGATTGCCACTAAACTAGCCCTCCCATAAGAAAATCAACAACAACAGTTACTGCTCTAATCTTAGAAAGGGAAAAACAGTTACAGTAGATTGCCACTAAACTAGCCCTCCCATACGAAAATCAACAACAACAGTTACTGCTCTAATCTTAGAAAGGGAAAAACAGTTACAGTAGATTGCCACTAAACTAGCCCTCCCATAAGAAAATCAACAACAACAGTTACTGCTCTAATCTTAGAAAGGGAAAAACAGTTACAGTAGATTGCCACTAAACTAGCCCTCCCATAAGAAAATCAACAACAACAACAGTTACTGCTCTAATCTTAGAAAAGGAAAAACAGTTACAGTAGATTGCCACTAAACTAGCCCTCCCATAAGAAAATCAACAACAACAACAGTTACTGCTCTAATCTTAGAAAAGGAAAAACAGTTACAGTAGATTGCCACTAAACTAGCCCTCCCATAAGAAAATCAACAACAACAACAACAGTTACTGCTCTAATCTTAGAAAGGGAAAAACAGTTACAGTAGATTGCCACTAAACTAGCCCTCCCATAAGAAAATCAACAACAACAGTTACTGCTCTAATCTTAGAAAAGGAAAAACAGTTACAGTAGATTGCCACTAAACTAGCCCTCCCATAAGAAAATCAACAACAACAACAGTTACTGCTCTAATCTTAGAAAAGGAACGATCGTTCGTCGCTGACGATCAGACCTCGTATGGGATAGTCTTTGATTATCGGTCTCTTCTGGCCCTCGACTTCCCTGCGGCCCGGAACAGCCTTTAGCAAAATATATCTCTCGTTATCAAGGCCCCCATTTCCTGTTCTTTCAATCCCCATAAAAACATTTCGATCTTGTCCGAGAGCGAGGATGCTCTGAAGGTTAATGGACTCGTCCGTCGAGGTTTTTGACGTCGGGGCACTCTTTTTGGAGAGAGCTCGGACCGGGAATTCACGTGGGCTCGAGCGGCTGGCTTTCGCAGGAACTCCTGCCGGAAATGACGTCACTCTGGTCTCCCCGAGTTCTCGGCCTTTGCTGAATGGCGGTGCAAATGAAGTGACGTCCCTTTTCTCCCCTTTGAAGAGTCAGCTGCGGAATTTTTAGGAAATGTTCGATGAGTGTGATGGGGGAGAAAGGATCTCGTTGTTTTCGGGCAAATCCCTCTGATGAAAGTCTTTCTCTTTCATTGCAATTTTAGGAATCGCCCGCGGCTGACTGGTTGATTTACGTTGGTTTAAGCAAAGCAAGACCTATTTTACACAGCTATATGCCAATAATGCGCATGGAACCGTAAAACATGGCACAAGTTTGCAACTAGCGCAACCCTCCGATTTTCTCAATACTTTCAATGGATTATATCCATTTTCTTCGAATTTTGCCCACCACTGCTTATCTGCGTTTTTGGGTCTGTAGATGCTTTTAATAAAAACTTTCTTTCAATTTTTCCCATTTTTATTATCAGCCTTTTTTTGTCTGTAGTTTTAGCTAAAGCTGATTACCGTGCCATTGTTGCGAGGTTCTCTTTGCCTACTTTCTCAAGCAAAAACATTTGAAGCTGACGTGTCCATAACGGTGGGACTAATCAACCATAAAAGCCTTTGAAATGCGGGCTTGATATCTGTATTAAACATTTATCAGGCCTCCCCCAGTAACATTGATATCGGCAGATTATTGTATCCACTCTTCATTCCTTTGCGCGCTCTCTCTCTCTCTCTCTCTCTCTCTCTCTCTCTCTCTCTCTCTCTCTCTCTCTCTCTCTCTCTCTCTCTCTCTCTCTCTCCCTCTCCCTTACTCCCTCCCTCCCTCCCTCCCTCCCTCTCTCTCTCTCTCTCTCTCTCTCTCCCTCTCCCTCTCTCTCTCTCTCTCTCTCTCTCTCTCTCTCTCTGCGCGCGCATGCGTGCATGCGCGTGTGTGTGTGTCCGTGTCTACGTGCTAGTGTGTGGAGTGTGTGTGCCCCTACCTCTCCTTGTTATGCGACCGTCGTCTTGACATTCTATATAATGCTTTGTAAGTAAAAGCGAAGTAGACTTTTTTCCCTTTTTTTGCTTGGTTCAATTCCCTTCGCGGCGCAAAACTACAAGAGTTTCCACTCCGTTCTAATGAAAACCGGCTTCCGGTGTAAACTGGGAAACGATGAGTGAGCATGCGCAAGGTATTCATGCGCGTCGAGCTTGGAGACGGAGCCAATAAATTTGTTTGGTAAACGATTTGGGTATCGACTCCGTTCGTTGTCAGAATCTCATTATGTCTCATTAGTGTCCTTACTCTTCTCTCTCTGTCGATGGCGCGAGCTAAAGTGGGAATGGTTGTTAATGTTTGGCCGTTGAACCGAGTGTCTTTTCATTAGGGTTTTGCTGCCTTTTTTATGCGGGGTAGACTGCTGGTTTTGTTGAGCGTTAAAGACTTGTTTTTGGAGGTGGTATTTTTTTTCCTTTTGGGGTTGACTGGTCGGTGGGTGGTTTCTGGCTGGACTGACTTTTCGCCTGACTATTCTTAATGTGTCCTCTCCTTCTTTTTGTTGCTTCCTACTTTTCCCTTTCCTCATCCATCCCCTTATTTCTTGCATATTCTTGGAGCTGCCACTTCCTTAGGTTTTATTCATCGTCGCCCATTTGTGACATCTCTCTCTCTCTCTCTCCCTTCCTCTCTTTCTCTCTCTCTTCCCCTAAGGCCACCCGTCTCAAATGCAATAAAAATCGCAATCAATAATTGTCATAGAGCTCATTTCGTTCGCACTCTGCGAAAAGCAGCAGACATTGACAATAAACTGGAAATCATACCACTTAGCATTGCCCAGCGCAGCAATACGAATCAGAGAGGTAGTCGCGCTGATCGAACAAATATTTGCCATTCCTGGGACAATTCTCCAGAGCCTTTGCAGCTAACTGTTGGAACCTGATGAATTTGACAGCCTCCCAAACGACAAGGTCTGCAGGATTAATCCCCCTTTTGATCTGTCAGTAATCATTTCGTTAGCTCTAAGCAGACGCTGAAAGTTGTCGTCTGCTTTTTTTTTTTTTTTAATGATAGCTGGCTTATTTTCGTTGGCTGAATTTAGGCGGAGTTTTACCTGAACGTATATACAATTGTGTTCGTTTTTGAATAATGTAACTTACTTCATTGCTTTTCAGTTACCATAATGTGATTGCGCTTAAACAAAACAATCTTTTTCTTTTTTTTTAATTCTTTTTTTTAAGGAACTTGAGTGGCAGTGTCATAATAGCTTTTTGAAAATGCTTGCCTCTTTTGTAAAATGTGTTTTGTAACATTTAAAGCTATTTTTACATACATACATGGTTGTCTTTTTTGCAGTGGTTTTTTTTCGTGGCAATCGGAGCTCTTTTGGGATAATAAAAAAAATGGGATGATCTTGCATCTCTGGGCATACCTTGATACCTGTGCCCAACGTTACATACTTTTCAAAGTAATAGCAGTTTCATAACATGCATACTGTGCTCTTACATATGAAACATTTTTAGGAAGTAAATGAACCAAGGAACGGTGTTCTATAATCAAGTATACAACGTAGATCCTCGTCTCTTTCGCTTTTTTTTGTTTGTTTTTTTTTGTGTGATGGTGGGGGTATTTTTTCTTGGACATAAAAGTTTGGGATGGTCTCGAAAGAACATGCATTCCCATTCTGTGCCTGATTTCAAATACTTTGTATGGCAATGACATTTTCATAATGTGCATGCACCCTTACATAACTTTTTTTTAATTTCCAAATAGACGAATTTAGGAAACATACATGAATAATGTGTATAATTATATGAGTGTCTCTTTCGCATCATTGTGTGTAACCTAGGATGCTATTTTGCGGACGTTCAACCAAACTATAGAACTTGCCCTCTGCACCGAGTGTTACATACTTTTTACATTGATGACACTTTCATAAGAGGCACGTTCACTAATAAATACAACATGATTTTCTTACAACGCGCCAAGCAGAGTTCAATCCCTTTCCAACTCTCGCATCTTCCCCTGGCTGGTTCGTAAGAGGGTTCTGCTGTAGCGAGCTTCAGACTGTTCTGGCCATGCAGTGCTCTTTTCAACCCTCGCCATGTCCTTGGTCACTTTTGGAATCGTTACGAAATTTCTCTCCGGCATTCCTGGGGCGGAAAAAGCCAGCGAGTTTTTCAAACAGTGACAACTCCGATCGCAATATGGTTTTAGGCGCGGCTTGAAAAGCGTGAAGCTCAAGCCTCGCTCTGGAACGCCGCTGAAAGGCGCCCATTGATTGGTTCAGAGTGCGAAATCAGGCCACTTCCGGTGGACACAATACCCCGATTGGGGGCTTTTCTGGAAGCTCCCATCACCACCATCATTCACACCATACACACACACTCTCTCTCTCTCTCTCTCCCTCTCTCTCTCTCTCTCTCTCTCTCTCTCTCTCTCTCTCTCTCTCTCCATGCCACCCACGAGTTTGTGTGAGATGGGGAGATTGTGTGAAAGGGTGTGTTTTGTGTTTGCGTTATGCAGTGGTGCTTGTTCGTTATCCGATGGCTTGAGGGTGGGGGTGGGGGTGGGGGGAGGCTTGGGGGTGGGGGGGGGGGTACATGGTCGATAGGTTTGCATGTTGACCGCTTATCACGTTTCGTTCTCGGGGCCTGGCTGAGGAACTAGCAGTCTGGCTGAAAGGCGGGTTTTTTTTTCTCTCGGATGTGTGCTCCTGCTTCTTTGAAGTAGCAAGTATATAATGCTGGCTGCTGTCATGTATATGTGACGGTCAAACTTAGAAATACTCTGGTTAAGTTTTTTGGTTGCGTTGCTGGCATCTTTGAAGTACCTTGCATGACCTTGCTGGCTTCAAGAGTTTACATATTAGCACTCAATTTTGTAGATGCTCTGGTTGTGAAGCTTACCCATGTAAAGTACCCAGTCTAAAATATTCTGCTTGAGAGTTTTTCGGATGTATGGCTTGCCCCTTTTAGGTACCAAGTATTGTGCTGGCTGCAACCCGTATTTATGTTACAATCAAACTTGAAATTGCTCTAGCTGAAAGTGTTTTGAAAGTGTGATCTGCTTCTTTCAAGTACCCAGAATGTGCTCTGGTTGCAACCGTAAAGAATATTTTTTTTTTTCTTTTTTCTTTCTTTTTTTTTGACCTCAGTTGCATGCAGGCTGCTTCAACCCTTCCTTGTTTTCTTCTCTCTTTTTTCTTTCCTTTTTTTTTCTTTTTTTTTCTGTCTTTTTTTCTTGTAAATAGGCGGTGAGCATCCTTCTTCATTGGTCTTTTTCTTCTTTTTTTAACTCCAACATAGAGGTATATTACACTCACGAGACATGGACATTTTCTCTTTACAATGGAAATATTCCTTATATTTACAAATCAAATTTTCTACTTAATATTTGAAACTCGAAAATTACGAACACTGATCCCTGACAAGTTGTCTTTCTAAAAATACTAATACACATTTTCCCAATTAATATTACGTGATTTACAAAATTTCTCATCTTTTTACAACAACTTGTGTCTTGATAGCCAAATATTATATCCTGCATCTTAAAATTAACCCTCAATCCAGCCTTTTCCTCTATCCAGTTTTCTATCTTCGTCCAAAACAACTTTACCGGTATGCACTCATAAAAGAAATGTTCAACAAAATCAACTTCCGTCCAACAAATACAACATCTGTTATTCTCCCTGACTTGCATTTTACATAATAAAATATTTGTTGGATATATGTTATGTAAGATTTTCCATTGCAATTCTCTTAACCTCACTTCTTTGGAAACATGGGCAAGTGTCCAAATTTCCTTATCTACTTGTACACCAAACTTCCTCAACCAAAAATTATATACACAAGGTTTTTCTACAGCAGTATCTACACTTTTCTTTTCTATCATTTTTCGTATTTGGCTTATTTTTATCATATATATATACAGGCTACCATCAAACAATTGCTTATCCATCTGGACAATAATATGTTTATTTTCAATCCAATTAATCCATACTTTGGGTAATGCGTTTATTAATGCCCAATAATCCAATAAAATATTTGCATTATTCTTTCCAATTTGTATATATACCTCTGCTGCTGACTTCAATCTCTTTTCTTCCACTATAAACAAATCACTTACTCGTTCAATCCCAGCATTTTTCCAATACAAATAAAACAACATTTTCCCTTTATACCGAATCAAATCATTACTCCACAAAATCTGTTTATAAAAACTGTTTACATCAATTTTATCATGTTCCATCCTACGCTTGTAACTCAAATGTGTCCACACTACCCTCTGCCAAAATGGGCTTCCAATCATTGTCAAATTCAATTCCTTACTCGGTTTAACATTCAAATCAAAACAACCATACCCTGAAACAACATGTCCCAGAAACCATAGTGGTATAAACGTCCAATTTGCTCCCTTCTCTTCATACAAACGTCCGACCCATTGTAAATAAAAAGACTCTTGCATCCTGTGCACATTTAGCATTTTCAACCCACCTTCACTTATTTCTTTCTCCATTACTTTTCTTTTCACTTTTTCAAATGCTTTTTTATTCGAACACTTTCTCTGCCAAATAAACTTATAAAACAATCTATTTAACTCTGTCAAAACCCGATCTGGCAATCCAATCGTCTGCATCACAAATACTAGCTGTGAAATAAAAAAACATTTGATTATTACAATTTTACCGTGAATCCTTAAATCTCGTCGACTCCATATCTTAATCAACTTCTTAATCTTCTGAACTCTTAATACCCAATTCTGTTCAACAGTTATTGCTCTATCATTATTTACGAAATATATACCTAAAATCTTAATCTTCTCTGTGCACTCAAAGGGCAACTTTTGCTGACCACAATGCTGTCCAATTTTCATTATTTTGGTTTTATTAACATTCAGGGTCAGTCCTGAAAACTTTGCAAACTGTATTATTATATCTTTAACTTTAAAGACATCACCACTGTTCTGTAAAAATATTGTTGTATCGTCTGCTAACTGTTTAATTTTTAGGGCACTCTCCTCGCCCACCTTTGAGGGTAATTCAACACCCGTTATATCACTTTTCCTAATTTTAATGGCCAGTATTTCCACCGCCAATATAAAGGCCAGGGGTGAAAATGGACAACCTTGTCTTATACCACACTTCAAGGGAAACGGTTCTGAAATCCACCCTCCGTGATTAATACTACTAAAAGTGTCTGTCATTAAAAGCTTAACCCATTTTTGAAAATCTTCACCAAAACCATATGATCTAAATGCTTCTATCATAAATTCCTTATAAATGGAATCAAACGCTTTACGATAGTCAAGGGCCAATATAAACCCAGACTTATTCGTTCGATTTAAATACTCTATTACGTCATCTATTGTACGAATCACGGTTCCAATATTCCTTCCTTTTATGTAACCAACTTGATCTTCATTTACT
This sequence comes from Littorina saxatilis, assembly GCF_037325665.1. NCBI lineage: Eukaryota > Metazoa > Mollusca > Gastropoda > Littorinimorpha > Littorinidae > Littorina > Littorina saxatilis. Next base: position 71,659,025 of record NC_090247.1, read on the forward strand.
AACTTACAAATAACCGAACTCAATCTCTGATTTAAAACCTTTGCCAAGATCTTATAATCTGTATTAAGTAGGGTAATTGGACGCCAATTATTAAGGTCTTCCCTGGGTAATTCTGTACTTTTTTGTAATAACTTAATTATTCCTTGTTTTTGCGTAAAAGACAAATTATTATTACGAAAGGCTTCATTAAACGAGTCTGTAATCATGCTCTTTAATCTATTCCAAAACATTTTAATAAACTCTGTAGTGAGTCCGTCACTTCCAGGTGATGAACCATTTTTCATCATCTTTAATGCTGCTGCCACCTCTGCTTCCGTCAACATCCCTTCACATACATTACTATCTTCGTTCGTTAATTTAACCAGTTCTTCTTCATCACAAAATTCCTTTGCTTCTGCCCTGATGCGTTCCTGACTTTCTGGACTTTTACCATACAAACATTTATAATACTGCACTTGTTCATTCAACACAAGAAATTGATCATCAACAATATCACCATTACTTGCCCTCACATGTGTCATCACATTATTTTGGGCTTGTACTTTTTCCAAATTCAAAAAATATTTCGTATTTCTTTCTCCTTCTTCTACCCACTTAGCTCTTGATCGTACATGAGCTCCTCTTGCTTTATCCATGGTCATTATTTCCAATTTCGATTTAACATTAAACATTTCTGCCTGCAATTTCTCATTATTAGGTTGTTCTGCACAATGTTTTTCCAACTGTTGCAACTTTGCTTGTAAATCTACAAATTCATTCTTCTGGCTTCTTGACCTTGATTTACCAAATTCTATACAAACCGATTTAATGTTTGATTTACATGTTTCCCATTGATCCTGAGCATTAGCACCCCTAGGCACATTATTACACATCTCCTCTATTAACGCATTCATTTTTTCAACAAATGCTTGATCTTTCAAATAGGAATTATTAAAGCGCCAGTAGCCTGGGCCCCGTACAAATTGGGAATCACACATTTCCACCAAAACCCCTCTGTGATCGGTATTTGCAACCGACACAATTTCACAACTTACACAGTTTGGAATAATGTCCTCTGTTACAAAGCAATAATCCAGTCGCCGTGCGATAAAAGGGTTACGTCTGCACCATGTATACTCTTTTTCCTCGCCATGCAACATTCTCCAAACATCACTCATATTCAGTCTAAATATTATATCTTAGGAACTAGCAGTCTGGCTGAAAGGCGGGTTTTTTTTTCTCTCGGATGTGTGCTCCTGCTTCTTTGAAGTAGCAAGTATATAATGCTGGCTGCTGTCATGTATATGTGACGGTCAAACTTAGAAATACTCTGGTTAAGTTTTTTGGTTGCGTTGCTGGCATCTTTGAAGTACCTTGCATGACCTTGCTGGCTTCAAGAGTTTACATATTAGCACTCAATTTTGTAGATGCTCTGGTTGTGAAGCTTACCCATGTAAAGTACCCAGTCTAAAATATTCTGCTTGAGAGTTTTTCGGATGTATGGCTTGCCCCTTTTAGGTACCAAGTATTGTGCTGGCTGCAACCCGTATTTATGTTACAATCAAACTTGAAATTGCTCTAGCTGAAAGTGTTTTGAAAGTGTGATCTGCTTCTTTCAAGTACCCAGAATGTGCTCTGGTTGCAACCGTAAAGAATATTATATTACCAGCAATTATGAAAATGCTCTGGACAGCCCAGAGTTTTGCGGATATATGGTTTTCTCTTTGGATATCCAAGTTCATATCCTGGCTTCAACCGTTTAAATGATTTTGTTCGTGTCAGAGTACAATACAGACAGACAGTCGGAGAGACAACAAAGAAGCAAGCTAAGAAATTGAAATACAGGCAGAAACTACTACTCTTCTTCTTCTTCTTCTTCTTCTTCTTCTTCTTCTTCTTCTTCTTCTTCTTCTTCTTCTTCTTCTGCGTTCATGGGCTGAAACTCCCGGGATCCCACGTACATTCGAGCGTATTTACCTGTTTGACAGTTTTTAACTCACCAAGAAAAAGCGCCCGAAACTTGTAGCTCGAAGGACAAATCGATGCTCGTTGTGTCGCGATGTCGTTAGTCCTGTTAGTACGTCATTATCCAGACGTCGTTACTTCATTCTTCTGACGTCAAAACGCCCGAATAGTGTAGATATCAATACTGTTGCTTTTCTGGTCAGAATAAAACTCAGCTCCCCCGCGCAGAAATCAAAGATCTCGCCTTCAAAATAAGGCGGAGAGACTGTGGGAAGGTCGGGTGGAAGGAAAAGGATATATCTAGACTGCAAAACACTCTTGTTTGGAAATACTGATTTAACTATATCTTTGAACACGAAAATATTCTCTGTTGTACAAGACTATGTTATGTTAACTAATCACTTCGGCTGATATTATATTGACTGTGCAATTGATGCAGCCAGGCATTCTCTCTCTCTCTCTCTCTCTCTCTCTCTCTCTCTCTCTCTCTCTCTCTCTCTCTCTCTCTCTCTCTCTCTCTCTCTCTCTCTCTCTCTCTCTCTCTCTCTCTCTCTCTGTCTTTCTCTTCATCTTATTTGTATAAAATATAATGAAAGATTATCAAGATAAGTGTTGAAGCTATCACTTGTTCGCCATGTTTTGCTATCGGAATGTGTATTGATCATCATTTCAAGAACGTGTCCATAAGCAATCTGCTTGTTAACGTTCTTAATGTTGTTATTGTTTGAAACGTGTGTATGAGAAAATTGAATAAAATACGCTTAAACCAAAAGGATATATATCACAGGCAGAGGAGCATACAATTAAGACACCGAAACAGAGGTTGCTTTAACTTATCTTTTATTGAAGGAAATGTAACTAAAAATAACCACTCAGGTAGCTTATGATATCTAAATCAGAAATATTCCAAAAAAGTTTAGCTAAATCTGGTAGCAACCAGAGACAATGCTATAAGTTATAAATTAGACACAATGAACAGAACTCTAATACAAGAAATAGGAATGCTTACATAAAACCAGAAATAGCAATTATGGACGGTCATACACGTAAAATTCCACTCGTGAAAAAACACACGAGTGTACGAGGGAGTTTCAGCCCACGAACGCAGGAGAAGAAGAAAAGGTAAACCCAATGTAACTAACACACACCCACACAAGGAATAGCTATAGACAGGGGAGGCAACTGGGTCGGGCAGGAGATAACACACACAAAGAGACGGGGTACGCCACTTGGCAACAAGACTATCAGAAAAGGCGTACATTAGTGTGAATCGCTTGCGTCTGGCAAAGATAGCTTCCGTATCCTTTTGTAAGGGAGTTAAAGACTTTCGACGTCTAAAGATAAGTCGTAAAACTTAAGCGGGAATGCGATCAGAATGTGAATAGCTTTCGTCTGCGAAGCGAGATTCGGTATTAGGGGAAGGGCTCCTAATATGGACCGGCTCCTAATATGGACCACCTTCTGTTCTGACAAACTAACGGCGCTAGAGCGCTCAAAAAAGTTTTATTCGCTGTATTCACCCTCTCTGGATAACTTGCAGATGTCAAAGCAGTTGCAGAAAAAGAAATCTCAAAACCGTTAGGCTTTTTCTCTTTTTTTCACTTTTGGCAGCGTTCACTCTAAATTTGCCGCCTAAAACGGACTTGTACACCAAGTTGTATCATGTTATTTTAGCGAACGACGAAGAAGAAGAAGTATCATGTTATTTTGAAATATAGGGAGCTTTTTACAGTGATTCGTAAAGGCCGCTTCATTGGTCCATATTAGGCGCCCAGGCTCCTAATATGGACCCTTTGTGATTTTTTTCTGTATTTCATTTTTGCTGAATGTCTATCAAAGCTATTTCACTCTAATTAGGCCTAACGGTTAATGTAAGAGAGAAGGACTACCAAACACAAAATGAAACTTCTTCGCAAGAAAACAAGCTAGTTATGAGCATGAAACAAAAAGTGGTCCATATTAGGAGCCTTTCCCCTACTTACGTTATTACATATCTTAAAACTAAATACAGTTTTAGATTTTCGAACAAAATGTGTATATTTAGAATGTGATGATGCTAGCACACACTCACGCGCGCACGCGCACACACACACACACACACACACACACACACACACACACACATACACACACACACACTTACACACACACACACACACACACACACACAGACACACACACACACACTTACACACACACACACACACGCACACACGCACGCACACATGCCACACGCACGCACACACACACCAGAAATGTGTAAGCCGCTTTGTCTTCGCGAATGTTCCATTCATCAGCAAGTTTCCTGGATTTTGAAAATCATGAAGCGTTTCGAGTACTTTCTCTCATGGAGTTTTCTACACAGGTATAGCAGTTTTTCCAAGCACAATGTGCGCTTGTATAACGCTCAATGTCCTTCGCTCCTCAACACAATGAACATTATTCCTGATCGTTGATTTCAACCTTTTTTCCCCCATGAGAAACAAGGCTCACTTCCTTACATAGGAAGTACGATCCGCGCACGAACACAATCAAGAAGATGTCAGACTGTTGAGTTCGATACCCATGCTGGATCGAGGGGCTTGGGGGGAGGTTATTTCCCGCCGGAGCCCCCCCCCCCCCCCTTACCCAACCCGGCAAATGTACCTTTTCCTACAGGAGAGACCCAGCATACACCTTTCAAATGATAATTATAAATGTGTACATCCCTCACACAATACGCCTGGCCTGCCCACGAATCCGTTCCTCGTTTTAGAAGCCCCCCCCCCCCCCTCACACACTAGGTCCAGCCCTGATACCATACCTCGCTTCCCACCACGAATCTTGTGGTCAAGGTTAAATCACCTAACGCGACCAACTCATGCCAAAAACACCGGACAATTTCACATCAAAAATTGTTTATAAAGCATGAAAAATTCATTCATAATGACAGGCCTGAAAGCGGCGAGTATTTTACTCGCCATGGCGAGTAGAAACATGTAACTGGCGAGTAAAAATGTTCATCTACTCGCCAAATGCGAGTAAAGTTGCTGAAACAAATTGTTGGTTTGGCTAGTGAAGTTTGCTCTCTGGCAAGTAAATGTTCAGAATCACTAGCCAAAGGCGAGTACACCATTTGTTGGACTTTCAAGGCTGCATGAGTATATGAACGATCGAGTTCCATCAGTGCACCATAGCTCTTACAGACTCCAATTTGGATGTGTTATAACACAGAACATTTTAATGCGGCCACCCTCAACTTCAGCATCAGTCACACGTAACAAAGCACGCCAACATGTTCTTTCTTCGCACGAGTCATTCCCTTGCCCTTTGGTATTGATTTGATATGAACAAATGTTAGGTGCGCTTACCAAACATGAACAGCCGATTCACAAACAAACATGACGATTAGGCCAAACAAAAATATATGTTGGTTTAGGGCAACATGACCCAAAAGAAATAGGGTCGGTATAGGTCGGCTTTTTTTTGGTTAATGTTTATTTTTTTTATTTTTAGTCTCGGTATGGTTTGCAAAATGTGCCAGAGGTTGGTTTAGGGGGATTTTTTTAGAATTGAAAAAAAAGTTTTAGGGTCGGCGGGAAAAATTAGGGTCTGTCGGGTTACCCTAAACCAACATATATTTTTGTTTGGCCTTACATGAATGATGGCTGGTTGGTTGGTTATTGTTTTTTGTCGTCCCTGAAAACCTATCTCGCTATCCGGTACCGATGCATTACCAAAGTGAACGGGTAAAACGGCACACGTAAGATGTCATTGACCAAGCTCGGACATGTTACGAAAGTAAGGCCTTTTTTAGTCACTCATTGGCGTCATTGCGCTAGCCAGGTGTGTGCGCGTTTAGGTGTAATCAGCCACCTGCATTTCTGGTAGAATGACGAAGGTCTCTTACTTTTCACGGTGGTACATGACACGGGTGTGGGACACGGATGTCGTCTCTGAGTATGCACGTGATGTTGACCCGTGTCCGTCCCGGCCTGAACTCGAACACGTGACCCGCAGATCACAAGTCCAGTACTCAACTCACTGAGCTACCAGGCCCGTGGCCAGTGCAAGGTCAATATCCTAATCAAAATATGTAACAATGGCTAGCTAACTAAACACCATTTGCTATAAGATAGTTTGTTTGTTTTTCTTCGTTCATAAAATACTCCCTTGCCCATTGGTGACTATTTGGCATTGACAATGGTTGACAACAATGAGGACGCTTACAAAACAGAACTCTGACGTTATCAACTGTATCCGCCACGGTTCAGGAACATCATGTACGTTGAAGTAGTGTTGTTCCCAGACCTGGATCTTCGGTCATTGACGCACATTTGTTGTTTTTGTATCTGTCCTATCGACTGTCGCATTGGTCTGACCCCTGGCCTATCGACTGTCCCATTGGTCTGACCCCTGGCCTATCGACTGTCCCGTTGGTCTGACCCCTGGCTTATCGACTGTCCCATTGGTCTGACCCCTGGCATATCGACTGTCCCATTGGTCTGACCCCTGGCCTATCGACTGTCCCGTTGGTCTGACCCCTGGCTTATCGACTGTCCCGTTGGTCTGACCCCTGGCCTATCGACTGTCCCATGGTTTTGACATGGAGGTGGTCTTCTGACCATCAATATTCTTACCAAGCGGACAAAGTCAAGACATTTGGACCTAAGATACATATTTTTTACTTCAGATCCAACTGACCTTTTGTCCTGTGCGGCTGGGAACTACACTTAACTGGCCGAAAATAGGACAAAAATTATGGGAAATGCATCGCCGCCAGATCATCTTAGAAATTGGGAATAGAAGGTGGGGGGGGGGGGGGGCGGTGGTGTGGGACAGGGGCAGAGATGTGACTTTCATGAAGGCTGAAAGTAGGAAAACGCCTAATCGATATCCTAATACTGTAGAAATATAGTAAACACGAGGACGCTTACAAAACAGTACCTCTTACGCGATCATCTGCATCGGCCACGGTTCACTGGCATCATTGAGTTGAAGCGGGAACAAAACGGCAACAGCAGAAATCCATCGGTGCCAGATCATCCAAAGAATATGGGGAAGGCGGTGGGGAGGATAGAGGGGGGGGGGGTGTGAGGTAAATAAGGGTAGATGGACTGAATGGACCTACTAATGCAAAGTCAATATCCTAACAAAAATAATAGCAAATGTATCGATTGGAGATTGGATTTCCCTTCTTTGAGTCATGTGACGTCAGAGGCCGACAAAACTTTATAATTTGGCTTTTCAGGTTGACCGAAACTTCAAAGGAACTAAAAAAACAAAAAACGTCATGTGTTTGATTGCATGTGTGTGTGCTGTTCAATGTCAAAACAACAACAAAGTGAGTACATGACGTGTGTTTTGTAGTTCCTTTTTTTTTTTTTTTTCTTTTTGACCTCAGTTGCATGCAAGGTTGCTTCAACCCATCTTTGTAGTTCCTTTGAAGTTTCGGTCAACCTGAAACGCCCAAATATGAAGCTTATGTGTTTGATTGCATACATGTGGATTGCATGCATGTGTTTGTGAGCTCGTTCAATCGTCAAAACAACAACAAAGTCATAGTACCTGAAAGGAATTCGATCGATACATAAATGTTATTTGCGTGTTTGACCAAAATATGACATTTTACACAGATCTCGACAGTCATTGTTCACCTCGACCGCTAGCGCGGTCTCGGAGAACAATGACTGTCTCGATCTGTGTAAAATGTCATATTTTGGTCAAACACGCAAATAACGTATAATAATGAGAGCGCTTACAAAACAGTACTCTCATCGGCCGCATCGGTGCCAGCTGGATTAGCGCTGACCAAAATTGCACTTGTCACACAAGCAAGCTTTTTTTTGTCATTCGCAATCACGGTTCAAAGGCCTCACTGAGCTGAAGCAGAACCAAAACAGCAGCAATTAAGAGAAACCAGTCCTATTGATGGCGCAGATCATGCACAAAATATGGAGGGGGTTGGGCGGAGGAGGGGAGAGGGTAATAAATGGAGTTTAACGAGAGAGAGACATTTGACCAACAGCGTCACAGGTTATGACGTAGGCGGAACCAACCTTTGAGAGGTTATGACCAGAGGGGAGGGTGGAGGGGAGGGAAGCGATGAATGGGGTGAGGGGGGATGAGGGAAGGTGGAGTATTACCACCATTTTCATAAGCTAAAATTAGGCGACACCAACGTCCGAGCGGTGGTTATCAAACAGTACAAAAGTCAAGCAGTAAAACGGCAGCCCCGATGATGACCTGTCTTCGGTAACGATCCCACCGCCCCCTCTCCTCCAAGCCAAATTCCGGCTCGTATGAGCGTCATCTAGAAACTACTTCCGGTATCAGTTCCCAGAGTGCGTAACGACCCGGAAGTAATACGACGGCGAAGGTCAAAGCTTTTCACCCGTTTCAAGCGTGAGTGGCTTTGTACACTGGTCACCCAGCGCTGCTGATGGGGGGTCATCGCGGCTTGATTAATCTGAGCGGGGTCTGGGGAGGATAAAAAGGCGCCGATGAAAGAGGTTCATTACCAACACCCATTTACCTTTTTTTGCGTTGACTTGGAGGCTAAATTGCTCGGTCCTCATTTTGTACTAATTTAGCCGTTGTTGTCGCTACCTCTGCTGTGTGTGTTTACGTGCACAAGCAGTGCCAATACGTGACCTCTGGGCCATTCACAGCTTGGGAAAGTGGTTATATATATATACTCAACGGCAAACGGTTTGAATGTTGTGTCACAGCCGTTATATCAAACGCAATGGATTGTTGCTTTGAATACAGTTGACGGAGACCATAATCATGCGGGTTGCACGTTGATTTTAGTCATCTGCGGAAATGAACGACGTCATGGTATACGACTTGTTTCAGTTAATTATCTTTGTTGTATAATGGTTTCATTTATAAAAAGAATGTTGGCAGCTTGAGAAACATGTTGTGTGCGAGTACTAAATTTTCTTGGAGAGCAAATAATTGCACATCTGTGGGTATGAAACCATCATTCCAAACTGTTACTGTGCCAGAGGATCATTTTTCAAAGTATAGAGAACTGGAGAATACTACATGGCTTGAGACCACTGCCAGATTGAAGTTTGATCTTTGATCTCTGAGCACATTTTCCAGACATTTCTACATCTAGAGACAGCGCGTCAGCAGGTTCGGCCAGAGGCTACACCCCAAGCATTGTTGACCAAACTCTGGGGACCTGTCGACGATCTCCAAAAGATTTGTTTGTTTGTTTGCTTAACGCCCAGCCGACCACGAAGGGCCATATCAGGGCGATGCTGCTTTGACATATAACGTGCGCCACACACAAGACAGAAGTCGCAGCACAGGCTTCATGTCTCACCCAGTCACATTATTATGACACCGGACCAACCAGT
>NC_090247.1:71673317-71675817 GCF_037325665.1 Littorina saxatilis
TTGTATGAGGGCGTGCGCGCGTGTGTGTGTGTGTGTGTGTGTGTGTGTGTGTGTGTCTGTGTGAGTGTGTGTGTGTGTGTGTGTGTGTGTGTGTGTGTGTGTGTGTGTGTGTGTGTGTGTGTGTGTGTGTGTGTGTGTGTGTGTGTGTGTGCATGCATGTTGACTACAGTGATACATTTGTTGGAAAAGATAAGAGTTCTCTGTTGTATGTCAAGACTATTGCCTGAAAACATGTTGGATTTTAAATTTCAGAGGGGAGCCCATACCAAGAATAGATTACGTCCAAACAGAAATCGATACTTGGTAAGTCTGAATTTTTGTTGGTTTTTTTAAACAAAAAAACTCCCTTTTGCAGACACCTCCATGCATTATCAATGTCCATGATAGACAAAGCTGTTTAAGCTGACTTGAAACTTGTAGACAAAAAACTACAATGAAGAAGACAAGAAATGAACACGTGTAAATATGTTTAAACAATCATAAGGCTTGTGTTTATTTGAAGCAAGAACGTCAGCCCTGGTAGCCCAAGGCTGCAAAACAATACTCCCTGTTGCATAAATTGCGTTAACCGAACAATTTCCGGAATTTGACCGGAAAACATTTGAAAATATATACAGGAAATCAAATCGGCAACAGGACAATAATTATTTCATCTGGCCGTTTTATCCTGACAAGTATAATACAATCGACGATGTTCGGAAATAACTCTGTCGGGTTTGTGTGGATTGTTAAAGAGGGAATACTCATGCTTTTGCTAAGTAAAACTTTCCCACGTGACATAGACCAGTCTCTGGCGTGGGGTGGGTTTGTAACACGTGGAGCACGTGTAGATAGCTTGCCTCACTAAAAGCAAGAGTATTCACTCTTTCACAACCCATACCAACCCGACAGAGTTATTTCCGAAGTTTGTCTATTAGTGTGTTCTAGACTTCTTTTGACTAGTTGGTGGTGTAACAGAGAATTTGTTGTGAGAGCCAGGATTCGTACCTGTATATAAATACCGGTACTGTTTATGGCTAACACGATCACTGCCAATGGTTGTGAACATAAATAATCAGTAATTAATCATTTTGTTTCAAAATTCACCAGGAGCCACGTGTACAGACAGCTGAAGAATCTCCACCCGACCCACGCGTGCAGCGACTACCAGCAGAACTTCGAGATGTTGGAGAGAGAGTGTGGATACAGTGAGAACAACATCCCGCAGCTCCAAGATGTCTCCACATTCTTAAAGCGTGAGTCACCTTAGAATTATGGGTTTTGGTTGTGGGAGAGAGTGTGAGCACAACATCCCTCAGCTCCAAGATGTCTCCACATTCTTAAAGCGTGAGTCACCTTAGAATTATGGGTTTTGGTTGTAGGAGAGAGTGTGAGCACAACATCCCTCAGCTCCAAGATGTCTCCACATTCTTAAAGCGTGAGTCACCTTAGAATGATTGTGTGAGAGAGAGTGTGTGGATACAGTGAGAACAACATCCCGCAGCTCCAAGATGTCTCCACATTCTTAAAGCGTGAGTCACCTTAGAATTATGGGTTTTGTTTGGTTGTGGGAGAGAGTGTGAGCACAACATCCCTCAGCTCCAAGATGTCTCCACATTCTTAAAGCGTGAGTCACCTTAGAATGATTGTGAGAGAGAGAGAGAGAGTGTGTGGATACAGTGAGAACAACATCCCGCAGCTCCAAGATGTCTCCACGTTCTTAAAGCGTGAGTAACATTTAACATATGAGAAGTGTGATTCTTTAAACCTTTGTGTCTCAGTTGCTACGACCATCTTAGAGACATTCTAAGATAAGTCACAGCACCTTTTTTTTATTTCTCTTTTTTGTGTCTACTGTTTGTCCACTTCAAGTGCTGTTAGGTCGAGTCTTTTTTATGAATGTTTTGTTTTGTCCTGAATTAACCGTTCCAAAAATAATGATAGTAATAAGGGAATTTACATAGCGCAAAGCCTAAAATAGTTCTAAGCGCCTTACAATCAATCTTCAATAATTATAATAATCTTCATTACAGCAACAATACCCTCTTTTTGTTTTTAAATCTTCAAATACATAGAAACACAATCACGTACACAATGCACAATTTGCACAAATGTCACTTGTTTTATTTTTTGTATTTGTATCTCCAGGAAAAACAGGGTTCCAGCTTCGACCAGTGGCAGGTCTGCTATCCCCACGTGACTTCCTGGCCAGTCTGGCGTTCCGGGTGTTCCAGTGTACCCAGTACGTGCGGCACGGCGCCAAGCCAGACTACTCCCCGGAACCGTCAGTATCTTTTCCTCACTCCACTGTTTCACGCCGTTGACATGTTACGCCAGTTTTCACGCCCAGCTCTTTGTTTCGCGTTATTTCGTAGCTTGGTACACACAAAGAAGAGTTCTGAAGAAATCTGAAGTCTCATTCAAGAGAAGCTTTACGTTGATATATTATTACGCCAGTATGCATGCCCAGTGCTTTGTTTCGCAGTATTTTGTAGATGCGTACACACACAAAAACAGAGTT
>NC_090247.1:71678317-71685817 GCF_037325665.1 Littorina saxatilis
ATCGTGAAAGGGAGGGTATTGATCTGCTAATGAGTGGTCCCTGCAACAGTCTACCGATCAACACACCGCGTTACAAAAGAGCAACGATTAACGCGCGACAAACAATGAACACTCCCAGTATGGCAACATCAAGTAATAAGCGCTCCCTGGGACAGCGGCATTAATCCTTTAACTGGAATTACCGTCTCGACTGGCTACCACCTACAATAAGCCGCCAATAAACTGCAACATTGTGTGCCCCTTTCTCCCTTTCTTTTGCGATGAAAAAATTTGGCGGACTGAACTAATAAAAATAGAATTAAGTCTCAGAGTTCTTAGCTATGGAGAATGAAATCGAAGTTGCAGTGAAATGTATTTTTTCCGTTGTAAAGAGTAACTGTGCTGATTAAGCAGAGAGAAGTTGCATCCAAAACAGAAACACGCACACACTAATGATGTGAACGGTACTCTTCAAGATACTAGAGACATCCAGATTTGCCTTCGTCAAAAGTTCGTGCGTTCCGATCTTCGCGAGTTTGTTGAAGTGGTGACGTCACATCCAGTCACGGTCACCACTTTCCAATTTTGGTCCAGATCTACGCGAAGTTCTTCGTGCGCGTTCGTCTGTTTTTCGAAACAGTGATGACGAGTAGTGTTATATATGACGAGTCTTTTTTATCGGAATATTCCAGAATAGATTTTTAGATTCATTCCTGTAAAATCTCCCAACTCTAAAACAAATAGGCCTAGTGGAAACAAGTGTCTTGTGCAAGAGAGATCAAGGGAGATAATTGGCAGGATATGTCGCCCGTCGACTCAAGTTCTGAGTTTTGTGTGGGTATCCGTGTTCATGCACTAGGCCTCCAAAATGAACAGTTTACAGATGCACAGTCCACAGAAGCGTCGTAAAGATATTAAACTTTAACACTGCGCACATAAAACATATTTTTAACATTAGGCCAAAAAAAACAAGAGGCGAAGCCTTCAAGGCTCACGTAAGAAATCGACAAACAGTAACACAAACTCAATCACTCCGTCACACATACACACACACACACACACACACACACACACACACACACACACACACACACACACACACACACACACACACGCACACACACACAGTAAGCATAGGTGAAACTGTGCAAAAAAGCGAGACCCTGGATCTGCCAAGTAGTCTCGGCCCGCTCACAATAACAATGACCGAGACTTTCAGTAATTCCTTTGCGTGACGTCTAACCCTCTTACGTCATAATGTGACGTCTTCAAATAGTTTCTATCACACACGTCAAACACTTTTGACCGAGACGTAATCTTCTTATGCGAGCTTTATCCATAGACTCGGAAATGTTAAAGTTTCTATCACACACACACACACACACGCACGCACGCACGCACGCACGCACGCACAGACAGACAAAGTTTATCATCGCATAGGCTACACTTACGTGAGCCAAAAATAGGTGTGGTTTTGGTAACATAGCCAAAACAAAAATTGGGTAGGAAGGTAGGCAATCACTATTTTTTTTAAACTTGTTTTTCTAATGTGTACAAATTAAACCTAATTGACAGGGAAATAAGTGTGCGACTCCAGCGCTTTCGCTTTCATTGCGTTTTCTATACTCGTTTTCTTGGTTTTTTGGTGTGTTTTTTGACAAATGTAATAAAAAGTTATAGGGTCGGCCCCTAAAAATAGGGTAGGTCGGGTTACCGTAACCACACCTATTTTTTTTTTTAGGCCTTATGAAAAGGACTAAAAGTACTCGCGAAGATTGCTGATTGAGGTTCGTCAAACACGCCTTTTTCACCACGCAGATCCCGGTCTTCGGCAAGCAGTGGTGGGCGCGAAAAACCAAGCGCATGCGCATTGAGGCACAAAGTTAAAAATAGAGAGGAAATCCCCACCACCGACGAATGTTCGTCTGACGAAGGTTGAATCTGGATGTCCCTAATATGATTTGCCTACTTGTTATCAGCATTTGATTGGATTGGATTCCCAGTCAGAGAAAATGTTTATTAATGTGTATTTCAAACCTCTGCCCAATGGCCAACTCTTCTCAAGCTATTTGTCCTTGCAATAGACAACCCGGAAATAACTCTGTCTGGTGTCCAGTTGTTGTGTAAGATGGAGTACTCTTGCTTTTAGTGAAGCAAACTTTTCACACGTGTGCGTGTCATACACACCCCTTGCCTATAATGTCACGTGGGACAAAAGCAAAAACTCATTCACAACCCATACGACCCCGACAGAGTTATTTCCGAAAATGGTCTATTTTGAGCAATTGGCGCAGATTGTTAACACGCAACTTCAGATGTAAAGAATCTATTTTTTTAAATGTTTTTTTCAAGTATGTCCTCATCTCTAAGAGAGATTAATCCCATAACTAACTAACCCACAGCCTCCATGAAAACTTCAGATATGAGTAATTCTATTTCTGATGTCCCAAGAAAGCGGCGTGTGGCTGCCTGAATGGCGGGGTAAAACGGTCATACACGTAAAAACCCACTCGTGCAAAAGGCATGAATGAACGTGAGAGGTTCAGCACATGAACGAAGAAGAAAAAAAATATTTCTGATGCCTTTTACATTTAGTCCAGTTTTGACTAAATGTTTTAACATAGAGGGGGAATCGAAACGAGGGTCGTGCTGTGTGTGTGTGTGTGTGTGTGTGTGTGTGTGTGTGTGTGTGTGTGTGTGTGTGTGTGTGTGTGTGTGAGTGTGTGTGTCACAGTGTCTGTGTGTGTCTGTGCGTGTGTGTGTGTGTAGAGCGATTCAGACCAAACTACTGGACCGATCTTTATGAAATTTGACATGAGAGTTCCTGAGAATGATATCCCCGGAAATATTTGTCTTTTTTTCGATAAATACTTTTGATGACGTCATATCCGGCTTTTTGTAAAAGTTGAGGCGGCACTGTCACACCCTCATTTTTCAATCAAATTGATTGAAATTTTTGTAAAGCAATCTTCGACGAAGGCCGGACTTCGGTATTGCATTTCAGCTTGGTGGCTTAAAAATTAATTTATGACTTTGGTCATTAAAAATCTGAAAATTGTAATAATTTTTTTATATAAAACGATCCAAATTTACGTTTATCTTATTCTACATCATTTCCTGATTCCAAAAACATATAAATATGATATATTTGGATTAAAAACAAGCTCTGAAAATTAAAAATATTAAAAATTATGATCAAAATTAAATTTCCGAAATCGATTTAAAAACAATTTAATCTTATTCCTTGTCGGTTCCTGATTAAAAAAAACATATCGATATGATATGTTTGGATTAAAAACACACTCAGAAAGTTAAAACGAAGAGAGGTACAGAAAAGCGTGCTATGCAGCACATGCAGCGAAACCACTACCGCGCTGAACAGGCTCGTCAGTTTCACTCCGTTATGCACAAGCGGCGGACTACGGTCATTGTGAAAAAAAAATGCAGTGCGTTCAGTTTCATTCTGTGAGATCCACAGCTTGACTAAATGTAGTAATTTCGCCTTACGCGACTTGTTTAATCTATCAACATCTCTCAGAAAGTGTAAACCTGTAACTAACTAATCTCGTTGATGACAAGTTTACAGGTATCAAAACTCGTGTTCTAACAGTTTTTGCTTGTTGTGGTTGTTGTTTTTGTTGTTGTTGTTGTTGTTGTTGTTGTTGTTGGTGGTCTGTTTTGTTTTTTTGTATTTTTACCTGTTGACACTCCTCACAATACTAATCCCATACTTTGAGCAACAATCTCCACTTCAACCTCAAATAACAAGAATCTGTGAAGTTTCTAAATTAAATTCGTGTGTATAGATCTCTCTAAAAAAAAATGTAATCCAATAGCCAACTGATAACCTTGATGATTACTTCAGGTATAACGATTCTGTGTCCAGCAACATCTCTCAGAAAACTTGACCCTATCACTAACTCGCTAACTAATCAACTACACAACAAGTTCACGGGTAGCAAAAGATTCTATTTCTGTTGATGTTCATTCCTAAATCTCCCTAGTCGGCAAAATCACGAAACCCTTTTTGATTAGCGTAATTTGTTGGCGCCCCCCCCCCCCCCCCCCCCCCTTGTCGTTGCACAAGGCAGCTAAACAGGCTATTTTATGACAAGCGAATGCAAATCATTCATTGCAAAACATTGCTGCGTAATTGGCTGTGACATGCGCAATGGGTGTGCTAATGGTAGTCATGTTACACCGTGATTTGGTTTCTTCATGGCGTTGCACTCAGTCGCCAGAAAAGCCCCGTGGATGCTGGAGTGGCAATAGGTGTTACAGGAAACTGGTGCTGACAACCCATTGTTTGTCAACCGCCACACTTTATGATTTTTTTTCGCCGTTTTTATTTTATTTTGGAGACACCCACTCACGTGCGCACAGGTATCCGCGTAATTATTATGTAGACGAAAAGGCCCGAAAACACTCGTGCGTATGTAGGTGGATGCATACAACCATACAAAGACACACGCACTCACGCACGCATGCACCCACGCACGCACGGACACAGAGTTAATTCCGAACATCGTCTATTGCCGGCTATATGGACTACTTTGCGTTTGAGTTAGGAATACTCACACAATAGATATAGAAGGTGAACATCAAATGTGACATTTTTTGCTGAATAACTAAGAATTGTGAGGCCACTTCAAACTTGAAGCGGCACGGCACAAAACCTAGTGGACAAAATACGCTGGACGGTCCTTCCTCCGTCATCTATTTATTTATTTTTTATTTTATTTTATGCAAACTATATCGCGCACATATCTCAACCACGGATTTAAGGCGCAGGGATTTATTTATGCCGTGTTAAATGGAATTTTTTACACAATATATCACGCATTCACATCGGCCAGCAAACCTCAAGCCTATTAGGGCGAGCATTCACCTTTCACGGCCTATTATTCCAAGTCACACGGGTATTTGGTGCAAATTTTTATCTATGCCTATACAATTTTGCCAGGAAAGACCCTTTTGTCAATCGTGGGATCTTTAACGTGCACACCCCAATGTAGTGTACACGAAGGGACCTCGGTTTTTCGTCTCATCCGAAAGACTAGCACTTGAACCCACAACCTAGGTTAGGAAAGGGGGGTGATAATTGCTAACGCCCTGACCCAGGGTCGAACTCGCAACCTCTCGCTTCCGAGGCGGCAAGTGCGTTTACCACTCGGCCACCCAGACCTGATCTACTCCCTTAACCCATCCCCCCCCCCCCCGCCCCCCCCCCCCCCCCCCCGCACCCCACGGCACCAACCCCTCCCCTATCCCGTGTGCTCTCTCCAAACAACACTGCATATTCGTTTGAATGAGGATTTTATAGACTAAAACCTTGAACACACCAAGCACCAGGACCACCCAGACTATTAATGATGGGACCATCTTGAAAGTACAATGTAAAAGAAATCAGCAGCTGTATACCGATCTCTCAATTCTATAGTTCAATCAGACAATTTCAAAATCCAAAGACCGAAGTTTCCGGAGAGCCTGCAACTCGATCAGCGCTTGGATCTCCAGCACTTTCTTACTTTGGTCATAGCTTTAGGCACTTACTGAATCAGTTTCTACGAAGTATCAAACGCCTACTCGCAGAGTATATCGCGAACGCACCATTTGACTTCAGTGATTCTGTCTCAGCACGGTAGCACCGCCTCCTCAGTCTGGCACTCATCGTTCACAGAACACCTACGAGGTACCTATCAAGCACCTTCTCGCAGAGTCTATTGCCAACGCATCCTTTGATTCCACTAAGTGATTAAGTCGCATTTCGCCGTAGCACCGCCGGCTCTGGCACTCATCCTAGCTACTTACAGAATAGCTACTATATACCTAGAAAAAAACTTACTCGCAGAATCTATTGCGAACGCATCCTTTGAAATCTGTGATTCAGTGGCAGCCCGGCATAGCACCGCCGGCTCTGGCACTCATCTTTGACAGACTTACTCTATGTACTCACAGAACACCTACGAGGTACCTATCAAACTCCTACTCGCAGGGTCTATCGCATCATTCACTTCAGTGATTCCATGACAGCCCGACATAACACCGCGAGCTCTGGCACCCACCCTTGACAGTCTTAATCTATCAATATCAATCAATCAATAGGAAGCTTATATAGCGCGTATTCCGTGGGTACAGTTCTAAGCGCTTGTCGAAGAGTTGTCAACACAGGACTAACAAAGAAACTAACAGCTACAGACGGACACGAACCCTATCACACACTAGCAAACCCTGATAAACATACAACAAACAACTGTTTAACAACAATGTACACATCAATAGCTAGGTCCAAACAAAATAATATTAAGCACAAAGAAAACACCTCTCACAGAGCACAGCACAAGAATGTCTTTTGGGGCACAACACATCACGTCGAACATGAAAGTCGCAGCCAGCTACGGGAAGAACTGAGTCTTCAAACTACTCTTGAACGCGTCAAGAGAGGGGTTCTGGCGAAGCTCAAGCGGCAGGGAGTTTCAGACGGAGGGGCCCGCGGAGGGAAATGCACGCTGACCCGCAGATGCGAGTTTCGAGCGAGGGATGTGAAGGCGGAGTGGGTCAGCAGCAGAACGAAGGGGACGGTCGGAGGGCTGGGTGTACAGGCCCAGGGAGGATTGAAGGTACTCGGGAGCAGAGTCGTTGAGACACTTGTAGACCAGAGTGGACAGTTTGTAGCAGATTCGGGTGTTGACAGGGAGCCAGTGCAAGGAGCGAAGTAGGAGGGTGATGTGGTCTCGCTTCGTCTTCCTCAACGTCAGCCTGGCAGCAGCGTTCTGGACTCGTTGTAGGCCATGAATGGTTGAGGCGGGGAGGCCAGCCAGAAGGGAGTTGCAGTAGTCCAGACGACTGAAGATGAGGGAGACAACCAGCTTGACACAGGCGTCGTGGGTGAGGTAGCGACGGATGGAGGCGATGCGTCGTAGATGGAAAAGCAGGTATTGATGATGAAGGAGATGTGTGTCTGCATGGAGAGAGTGGAGTCGAGAAAGACGCCAAGGCTCTTGACAGCAGGAGAGAATGGAACAGTCGCGTCATCCAGCTGGAGGTCGGTCACAGTGAGGGAAGCAATCTTCTGTCGTGTTCCAACGAGAAGGGCCTCCGTCTTCTCACTGTTCAGCTTCAACGTGTTCTCAGTCATCCAGTTCTTGATGTCAGTGAAACAACTGGAGATAGATCCCAGGAGATGGTCAACGTCCTCCGGCTTGGCGCTGTTCTCGAGCTGCGTGTCATCGGCAAAGGAGTTGTAGTTCAAGCCGTGGCGTTCGATGACCAGGGAGAGGGGTTGGGTGTACAGGGTGAAAAGGACAGGGCCGAGGACAGACCCTTGTGGGACGCCGAAGCGGACAGGGACAGGCTGAGAAGAGAACGAATCAGTGGTGACAGTCTGAGAGCGGTTCTGGAGGTAGTTCCGGAACCAAGAGAGGGCGGTGTCGTGAATGCCGAACGTGGAACTGAGGCGATCGACGAGTTGCTGGTGGTCGATCGTGTCGAAGGCCGCGGAAAGGTTCAGCAGCACAAGGG
>NC_090247.1:71690817-71715318 GCF_037325665.1 Littorina saxatilis
ATTCCTCGCGCAGACAGTTTCTTAACTCACATTTTCCTGTTGTTATTGGTTGCAGGCAGTTCTCTTCGCGCATCAAGCGGCCCTACGAGGTGCACTACGATCCCTTCACTCAGTGCATCCAGCTGCTCAACTCCAAGGGAATGCTGCACCAGCTGGCCCGCAACCTGCACTCCGAGCTCGACAACCTGCAGCGCGCCATTGACCGCATCCACAACGTCACCATTAACTAGGCCGAGAGCATCTGTTGACGTTTTCAGGACTGCTGGATAGAGGGGGTAGGGGGGTCCGGGGTTCTGGAAGCCCTTCCACTTTTCCCTGCAAATGTACCTTTCTTCTCCAGGAGAAATCCAAAGACCCCTTGAAAATGCTAAATTTCAAGCGTATCCACAACGTCACCATTAACTAGGCCGAGAGCACCTAGTGTTCAGGGATGTATCTACGGGGGTAGGGGGGGGGGGCTGGGTTCCGGAAGCTCCCCCCCTCCCCCCCTACCCGGCATATATACGTTTCAAAATGTACCCCTTCAAAATGCTAAATTTCTAGCGCATTATCAACGTCACCATTGATTATTTGCAATACGAAAAGAAATCTGTTCTCGCCAATGCAAGGACAGCACACACAAAAACATGTCAATTGTCCACCTGTAGGGGATTCTTCGGAACTTACAAACAAACAAATGTAAAGGGAAGCAAGAAGCAAAAGCAGCACAAAAACAAACGGATTAAAAAATATATGGAAACATAAAGGGAAGGAACTCTAGTCAAAGAAAGAAATTACAGGGGATAGAAGTGGTACAGTAATTAGGCTGAGAGGATCTTTAGAGGTGTTCGGGGTTGGATCCAGGTTGAGACACAAGGAGGTAGATATTTCGTAGGAATGGCGTTGGTCGAAAATAGTCAAAGAGTCTTAGGATAAAAAGCGGGGCGGTTTATTGATCAGCTTAGAAATAGCATTCAGAAGAACGGGTCATAGGCTGAAAGACAGGGAGATAGATATGTAATAGGGTGAAAGACAGGGAGATAGATATGTAATAGGGTGAAAGACAGGGAGATAGATATGTTATAGGGTGAAAGACAGGGAGATAGATATGTAATAGGGTGAAAGACAGGGAGATAGATATGTAATAGGGTTTGTTTATTTGTTTGTTCGTTCATGGGCTGAAACTCCCACGGCTTTTACCGTTTTTACCCCGCCATTTAGGCAGCCATACGCCGCTTTCGGAGGAAGCATGCTGGGTATTTTCGTGTTTCTATAACCCACCGAACTCTGACATGGATTACAGGATCTTTTTCGTGCGCACATGGTCTTGTGCTTGCGTGTACACACGGGGGTGTTCGAACACCGAGGAGAGTCTGCACACAAAGTTGACTCTGAGAAATAAATCACTCGCCGAATGTGGGGACGAACTCACGCTGACAGCGGCCAACTGGATACAAATCCAGCGCGCTACCGACTGAGCTACATCCCCGCCCGATGTAATAGGGCGAAAGACAGGGAGATAGATATGTAATAGGGTGAAAGACAGGGAGATAGATATGTAATAGGGTGAAAGACAGGGAGATAGATATGTAATAGGCTGAAAGACAGGGAGATAGATATGTAATAGGGTGAAAGACAGGGAGATAGATATGTAATAGGGTGAAAGACAGGGAGATAGATATGTAATAGGCTGAAATACAGGGAGATAGATATGTAATAGGGTGAAAGACAGGGAGATAGATATGTAATAGGGTGAAAGACAGGGAGATAGATATGTAATAGGGTGAAAGACAGGGAGAGGGTGAAAGACAGGTAGATAGATATGTAATAGGGTGAAAGACAGGGAAAGGGTGAAAGACAGGGAGATAGATATGTAATAGGGTGAAAGACAGGGAGAGGGTGAAAGACAGGGAGATAGATATGTAATAGGGTGAAAGACAGGAAGATAGATATGTAATAGGGTGAAAGACAGGGAGAGGGTGAAAGACAGGGAGATAGATATGTAATAGGGTGAAAGACAGGGAGGTAGATATGTAATAGGGTGAAAGACAGGGAGGTATATCTAATAGGTGAAAGACAGGGAGAGGGTGAAAGACGGAGATAGATATGTAATAGGGTGAAAGACAGGGAGATAGATATGTAATAGGGTGAAAGACAGGGAGATAGATATGTAATAGGGTGAAAGACAGGGAGATAGATATGTAATAGGGTGAAAGACAGGGAGATAGATATGTAACAGGGTGAAAGACAGGGAGATAGATATGTAATAGGGTGAAAGACAGGGAGATAGATATGTAATAGGGTGAAAGATAACGATGACCTTCGAAGGAAGACACTTTTGGTGGTACGTCATAAAAACGCAGTATCCAAAATGTCAGAACATAAGCAGATGCGTCATTGGCTGAAAGATTGCCAGACACGTCATAGGAAGTCTTCATAGGTTAAAGGGTACACGGATCATGTATGTTGTCAAGAGATAGACGGGTACGTCTTATGACGAAAGGCAGGCATCAAGACCATCTCCTTGATCACTTAAAGTACGCTGTGAAGATAAGAAATAGAGGTATATATATATATATATATATGGGGAGATTTATATAGCGCTTGACGTTCTCTAAGCGCTTTACATATTAATTTCTGCCGTGTGAGATGGAATTTTGTACACAATATATCACGCATTCACATCGGCCAGTAAATCTCAAGCCATTACGGCGAATATTTACTTTTCACGGCCTATTATTCCAAGTCACACGGGTATTTGGTGGACATTTTTTTATCTATGCCTATACAATTTTGCCAGGAAAGAGCCTTTTGTCAATCGTGGGATCTTTAACGTGCACACCCCAATGTAGGTACAGTCGAGCCTGTCCATAACGACCCCCAGGGGACCGACCGAAAGTGGTGGTTGTAGAGAGGTGGTACATATATGTAAAGGTCAATCATATTGAACAACAGCTCTTCGCGATCGTTCGGGGTGGTCGTTGTGGGCAAGTGATCGTTGTCGAGAGGTGTTTTCCAGGGCAGGCTCGACTGTACTAATCGGTCTGAACAAGTTGTCTTCTTATAAGCACTATATAAAAGTTGCTTTGATTTTTTGTAAATAATTTTTTTTAAATGTCCACCGCTACTGGCCTCTCAGCCAGACTATAAAGTTCTGTAGTCAATATGTTCTTCTGAGTTCTGTAGTCAATATGTACTTCTGACTTCTGTAGTTGTTAAAGTGTCCTCTTTTTGAACTGTGGCTTCTCAGCTTTGGGTGACATTTGACGGTACAGCGACTGGATATTTTACCCATCACTTTTGATGTGGGCTTAACTATAGTTCTCATCGTCATAATTATGTTGAATGAGCATTGTTCATCCTGTTACATCTCTTTCAAGCTCTTGTTGGTGTTGAACATTCCGTCGGGAAAATAGGTTGTTTCTGCTTCATTCCTGAGCATATGCTTGTGTCTTGCCCGCAAGATTATTTAGTTTCTGGTTGTGATAGTTCCTGGAGGATTAAAGTCGCGTGTTCATTATTTTTAATGCTTGTTGTTGTTCTCTCGGGTGCCAGGAGACGCTCACTTACGCTATTACAAATTTAGAGCACCTACTCCCCTTTGTTTATCAGACCCTGGTTGTGATTTCTGCAAAATGTAGGGTTGTGACTGTGTTGTACCACTCAAAGATAGTCCCCATATTTACCATTGTTTTATCGTTTCAGGCTATCCTCTTGGAAGTTAAACACCTGTATTCGAAGTGTTGTGATAAAAGTGTTTAATTTAACTTTTTTGTAAGGGAGAAAATGAAGCATATCACCGGAGGACTCTTGGGTTGTGATTCCGCCAAGAAATTAATGCGTTGTGGGAAAATTTATCGATCTGTAAATAAACCGTGCGAGTATATGTTTGGAAGTGTTGTATGTTCCAAAGGTATTTAGATCTCTAGCTAGCATCTTCTCCAGTCATCATTGTGATAAATCGTTTTAAAGTGTTTGTGATTCAGATGTTTCTGTTCGTTTCTTTAGTTTTGTTCTTTGGTCTAAACTATAGTCATATTATTCATAATAGGGCTATTTGAATTCGTCTACTATGTCTGTATATCATTTGGTGATTACTGCAATTGTTAAAGACAATGGTCCTTAATTAAGCAATCAGTTAATTATACTTACCACAAAGTTTTAACTTTCCATTGCTGTCCCAAATGCTTGTGTTGTTTTAGATTTCTTAGGTTCGTAAGCTTTCCTACATGTTCGGATGTTTTCTTTCTTTATAATAATGTATTGCGTGTATGTTGCAACATGTACATATTCACTGAGAACTGCGTAAAGTCCCACATTTGAACGAAGAATTTCTGTCGGAAGTTCTCCCTTGAAGCGCGTGAAAGAAAACATTGTACTTTTGTTTGATGTTGTACAGCTGATTGTTGATTTTTCCTGTGCATCATCGGACCGTCCCTTTGAGATTAGCACTCTTGTTACACCCCCGGTATAGGGGTGTGTATAGGTTTCGCTCGATGTGTTTGTGTGTTTGTGTTCGCATATAGATCTCAAGAATGAACGGACCGATCGTCACCAAACTTGGTGAACAGGTTCTATACATTCCTGAGACGGTCCTTACAAAAATTGGGACCAGTCAAACACACGGTTAGGGAGTTATTGGTGGATTAAGATTCTACAAGGACTTACAGAGAAACATATTCATGGTCAAAGGGAAATAACCTTCTCAGTTGGTGGCAGTGAGAATGGGTGCAGTGAGAATGGTTATTTCCCTTTGACCAACGGGGGTGTTTTTCCTACCTCGAAGGAATTTCTTGTTTGTTTAAACATTCAGCCCAGGGTTCTGTTATAGGCATTCAGACATTTCCACAGATTTAAAGTCATGCTAGTCAGGATGAAGAAAAACAGCGTTCGATATTTAACGCAAGTTGTGCAAAATGTGTCATTGGAATAATTCAAGTGTGATTAAGAATTAACTCCCTTTTGTGTTCTCTTTACGTATTTCTTAACCCCTACATTTGGTTGACAGGTACATCGTTTAAAGTTTCAACACCAAAAGAAAACTGTTTACGAATAAAATACTGTTTAAAGGAAAAGAAAACTCTTCGCAGTGCACAGTTTGAATAATTCAAGTATGATTCAGAATTAACTGCAAGCATTGTCTTTTTGAATATATATATGTCTTAATCCCTACATTTGTTTGACTTTGAATCTTGCGAACTTTTGACTATGCTCTTGCTGATTGCAGCAACACCAACCTAGGCTGATTTGTGAAGGTGATTTTGTCGTTTGAGAACGAAATAGCACACGCTGCTTTATGTCTGCTTATTGTGATGTAGGTGAGTTTATGTGAAACACCACTGTTACTAAATTGTGATATTAGCTTTGCCGTTGGATTCCAAGAATGCGGACGCGAAGTCTGTAAAACCATAATTTGTGGAGAGAAAATGCATGTGACGTGTTAGTTATATAAGTAACCAATTACAACATCTTCCTGGCTTTATTGGCTGTAAACGAGAACTCGTGATTTTGGACAAACGATGTACTGTTTCTGTTACTTATGCTCGTTGCAGATTTGTCTGTGATTTGTTGAATAGAGATCTAATTTTATGCAGGCACTCGTTCATCGTCTAAGTACACCTCTCTATTGCCGCTCCTGTTTGGTACGGCACTGTTGGACCACTTCTTAGAGCCAACTACAACTTCACACAACCGTGCAAAGAAGTGGCCGTTTAAACCAGGCGTACCATGATCCTCGGATAATGATAATTTGCTGATGTCATTCTTGGCAACCATACGCATTGGGGTAGCTTTTTTGCAGTGACACAACTGTCTAGAACTAACGTTGATTTTGTGCAATGACTGTTGACAGAAAACTTGCTGGATGGAAGTTCTCTGTGTGTAAATTGTGTTTTTGTTTGCCGTCAATATTTAATTTGCACTGTGTGCATTTGTTTGCTCCCATCTGTAGAGTTAGGTCGAATAAGCACAGTGTTGTTTTCGTCGCTTTTGCTGACGGTTTTGGTTTTTTAACCCAAATTTGCTGTTTAAAAAAAATCAAACAACAAGGCCGCATCAATGCTTATTATTCATCATTTCTTGTCCTCCCACCCAACTCTTATAAATCTAATATTCGTTTGTAGAATTGTAGAAAATATTCAAGTGCGTCTATGACTGAGCGATTCTCATGCAATTGCATACAGGTTTTTTTGGGTTTTTTTAAAGTGTTATATTTCAGTGTAGAATCATGTCAAATGTTTTACAAATGCTAATTTAAAGCAGTATTCAGTGCATGGCATCAGTACACACTGCTATTTTTTAGAATATGACCCTTGCCCTAAAAAAAAAAAAAGTGAAACCAACACGCACACTGACACGCGCACACACACACACACACACACACACACACACACACACACACACACACACACACACACACACACACACACACACACACACACACACACAAATTTATGCATATAGGATTTCTTAAGTAGGACAGTTGTCCAAGTATGAGTTCTTTTGTTTTAAGAGAAGAACTTTTTGCGAATTGTAATTAGGTTTAAGTTCGACAGATCGTGTTTCGAAATGACTAATTAGAACATTGTGAACGCATGAATCTTCAGACTGAAGGAAATAGAACTTCATCGTTGTGAATTGACCTCGTTTGTTTGCTGCTTGCTTGTAATTGTGTTACGCCCAAAATGGCAACAGTCGTAGCAAGCAACAAGAAATGACTTTCGAATGTAGGCCTCTCTGTGTGAATCCACTAATAAAATTAATTTGAAGGTGGGCAGATCTGTGGATGTTGGATTATGTGTGTGTGTGTGTGTGTGTGTGTGTGTGTGTGTGTGTGTGTGTGTGTGTGTGTGTGTGTGTGTGTGTGTGTTGGAATGTGAAGGTTATAATGTAGTGTGCATAGTTACTAGCAATCTGCGAACGGAGTGAACAGCGTTATATCAATTCGAAGACTGTTCACACACACACACACACACACACACACACACACACACACACACACACACACACACACACACACACACACACACACACGCACGCACGCATACACGCACGCATTCACACACACTCACAAGCTCGCACGCAAGCACGCATACACACTCTCACACTCCCAGAAGCACGCACATGCACACACACACACACACACATACTCACACACACACACACACACACACACACACGCACGCACGCACTAAAGCATGAACACACGCATATACATACTCTCACACGCACAAACTAACACACACAAATGTTAGAAGAAACTTAATTATTTTCGCTGGATGCAGGGCAGTAGATTCTGACTAAACGAACATGCGATGTGTGTTTCACACCGCCAAGCAAATATGTCTCGTTACATATGCTTCTGATTTCACTTTTAGTTTAGCAGTAACTTCGAATGTGATGCGTTTTTACAAATTACACTATCCTCTACCATGGCGTATTCAAGACTCCTGGTATCGATATCGTCACCCGGTTCACACAAAACACTTGTTAACAGTTTGTCATAAAATTATTCAATACACCTCTGACGTCAGCCCTGATCATCCGAACGCGTGAAGCATGCTGGTGTGCAGCCTGGTGTGAATGAAATGATCTGATGTCCGGCTGATGTCTTTTGAATTGAATTCCATAATAAAAACAGAACAACGATGCATGAACTCCAATGACTCCACGCTAGCGTCTTTTGAATCCACTTTTATGGCGTCATTTGACGGTGTGAATCATGCCAGTCTGCAGCATGATGAGAATGAATTCGTCTGACGTCACCCTGGAGTCCTCTGAATTGAACTACGTCATCGGAATAGTATGGCATGCTGCTATGAAAGTCCTCGTCTGACGTCACTCTGGTGTCCTTTATATTGAATGACGTCATCAGATTAATTGCGTCAAACATGCTTCTCTGAAAGAATTCGTCTGACGGGGTTTTTTTCTCCACAATTTGAATGACGTCATCGGAAGGCGTGAAACATGCTGGTCTGCAGCATGATGTGGATGAACTCGTCTGACGTCACTCTGGCGTCACCGCTGACGTCAGCCTCCTGGATCATCTCGCGGATGGCACGGTTGGACAGCGGTAATTTCTGTTCGTCCGAAACGCTGCGCAGGTCTTCGATGGTCAGGTATCCCTTCTGCTCCCTGTCCAGCATTCGGAAACACTGCAACACGCAAGTACTGCATTAATGATATAAGATACAGACACATGCACACCCTGGCGGCGTGGTTTTACTGGTTGGCGTAGCGGAACTAGAGTGACCCCGTTTATGTGAGAGTCAGGATTCATATCAAAATCAAATAAATCAAATCCAATTGACTGTTATCTCAAGCATGAGAAATGACAGTAGTGGGGCATAAAACAGATGAGACACTACATTATGCACATTCAAATACATAATGTACTAACTAATAAAATTAGTACTGAGTTAACACCTTACTGCATACAATATGTTCAACAAAATACCGGCTTTGGAATATGACTCGCAATATCATTAAAACGCAAGACAATAGACACGGTCAGATCTGCTGAAAAGGTGAGCGAGATGCAAATATGGCGCCATACCAGCCCCATGATGTGAAAATTACACAGATCAGAGTGATCTTTATTATAAACCTGACAATTACACATATATCTTCAGGAGATATAGATGTAAGTATACCATTCCAAGGATAACCGATATACTGCAAGATGAAAATTACGATTTTTGGCATTAGCATACCGTACAAAAAATGACCCGAACATGACAAAGGTCAGTCATAACAATGTTTGGAGTGAATCCAAAAACAAAGAGACTGCCAACGTTCCAAAATTCAATCCAAAAGAACGATTGATTCGCTTGTGTCTTCTGCACAAGCGGCTGAACTTTTTGCCAGATAAGTCTGTGCACATGAGTGGGTTTTAGTATGGTGACACCACTGTGACGCGATGAAGCCAGACTATGTTTTAGCAGCTGGTTATATTACCGGAATACACATCTAGTATGTTTTAGTAGTTTTAGTCGTTCTTTAACCACTGTGATGTGTTGGAAGAGTTTATTTTTATGTGCTGTTTTAGAGGTACATTTTATCAGTATGGAACATGTTCAGTTCTTACAGTAGTTGATAGTGGGGGGGGGGGGGGGATCCTATCTTATTCTGCGTACTTTTATTGTGGTTCCGATAGCTCTTAGAGTTTCATAGTTCTCACCATGTCTGTATAGTGTATGTATTAGTTACTGTGATACCAAATTGTCTTACCCATGTATGTATGATGCTATGCGCCAGTGATGTATGAATGCTATTTATTTTTGTTTTTATCACACAGCAAGCTGCTTTCCTCGTGTATTTTTTATGTTCATTCATGTATTGTACACTTGGCAATAAATTATCTATCTATCTATCTATAAAAGACCGCTGGGTCGAAATATCTGTGAATGCAACGTATTGTGTTGTCAATAATTAAACGTTTCAACAACATACCTATCTTGAGTTTTTTATTTAGAATTTTCTAACGTTGGCAGTCTATTTGTTTTTGGATTTGTGTAGCCAGCATATATATACCGTCTTGTTACTTAAAAGATGCAAGATCACACATCCAC
The DNA here is from genome assembly GCF_037325665.1 of Littorina saxatilis. Classification (NCBI taxonomy): domain Eukaryota; kingdom Metazoa; phylum Mollusca; class Gastropoda; order Littorinimorpha; family Littorinidae; genus Littorina; species Littorina saxatilis. The sequence continues at coordinate 71,700,366 of NC_090247.1, forward strand.
ACACACAAAACAACAACTTTTGGAGTAATCACGTCTGATTACACGGAATATGCTGAGACAGAGATAGCGGTAGTGTGATAGAGTACGTAGCATGGGCCAACCAATTTTTATCATCAAGCAAATGGTGGTGGTTTTTTTATACAAATGCAGAGATGTTCAATAGTGCTCAGTAAATGTATACATCTTTTGGAGAGATCCGCGCTGTAGTGGGTTATTTTGCAAATCGTCCAAATATGTAGGATGCACACACCGCTTGAAAACGGTTTGTGTGTATGTGTGAGTGAGTGTGTGTGTGTGTGTGTGTGTGTGTTGATTGGAAACACTAGAAAACATGACCATTCAAGTGAATATTTTTGTTAAAAAAAAGGTGATAAAATCACATAACAATAGAACAAAATTACTGTTTATATATAATTTCGCGAATCTTGGTTGCGCAGAGTGATTTAATGTATATATGGGTTGTCTAAGAGCCTTCGTTTCGTGCGTTCCATGTCGCCTTTGATGCGCCTGTGAAAGAGTGTTCGGCGGAAATCCAATCCAGGGGAGGCAAGTCTGTATCAGCGCTGTTCGTCACCTAAATCCCAGTACACTCCCCTCACCAGCATAGCCGCAGTCCGACTCTTGAGTCAAAATAGACGTTTAATATGTTATCACTTTTAGCATGCTCGGTTCAAGATGTTTCAATTACCCTATAATTATTTGCTTCCCTCCCAGTTAAATTGGATGAAAAAATAGCATTCAGTGCAGTCACGGTAGGGCCTATGTTTTGCAGCGCCGCTCGAATCCTGCACGAGTGGTCGTTTACAGGAAAGGCGGCAGTTTTTCCCCTTAAACCAGGGCGTAGTAATACAGCAATTGCTTTATTTTGAAAAGAAAACTGAACTGCAATTCTTCTTCTTCTTCTTCTTCTTCTTCTTCGACTCCCACGTACACTGACTCGCAGGCACAAGTCAGTCATATTTTCGTTTACGCGAACACTGCGCATGTCAATGCTGACAAGACGTTGTGAAAGGTTGTGGCTATATCCACGGGTCCGTGTCTCTAGTCCCCAGACTATATCCACGTCACTGTCGCCATTGTCGCACGGGAAGCCTCGCGTTGGCACTCTTATTAAGCGCCATTTTGTTTTTACCACGAAACAATCAACTCTTTTGACAACCTGCAAACTAAACTGAAAGCCTTTCAGGAGTACACTCATGTGCAACTTTCGAAACGTTCGTCGAGATCGACAGCAGTCATCAGAAATATCGCACAAAATATAGATTCCTATTTTTCCCTCCCGGGCATGTTGTCTCCGTAGCTCAGACGGTAGTTAATTGCCAATAAGTCCATGAGGTCCCCGGTTCCAGCCTTCACCTAGTCTTTTTAAATAAATTTGTTGACTTATTTTTTCCCCCTCTAAACGTTCCTTTCTTTTATTTTGCTCTACTCTTCTTTTCTCCAAAGCATTTCGTTGATAGAACTGAGACTGCAACAAAAAAGCTCACGAAAGGGGACTGCAATTTTCACCGGTCACAATTAACGGTAGGACGGCAGCCGGCTTTGTTTACATTTTACTTTGGACCCTGTATTCTACTCATGGAGTCCAAATTTTGACTTTTAAAATTTGACAGCTGACGTCGGTCATCAGTGAAGTGCTCAACCGAAAGCAGGAAAATATAAGGCGAGCGTAGCGTCCCTTTAGTATGATGACGTCAGTGACGTGGATATAGCATTGGGTCTAGAGACACGGACCCGTGGATATAGCCACAGCCGTTGTGAAAATATCCAGGTACACAAAGGAAAGGCGTACTCTCGACTGAACATTCATCAATGAGGACAATAACTGAGCAGCAAATAAAATAGTATAAACATTTTAATTTTACCCGCATAATATCCTCTAAAGGATCATCGCCTTCACCTTGACCTCTGACCACAAACTGCAGGAAATGGGCGAAGGTCACTCGTGCATTTTTCTCACCCGTCACCTCCCCTGCAACAGTTGAAGGTCAAGGTCAAAATAAATGTTAGAATTGTTCTTGAAAGAATGACATGTCAAGAGAGAGAGAAAGAAAGTCAAGTGATCAAGTTTTACAAATATCTACATACACACTCACGTAGCCTATACCCACATCAGCACACACACACACACTTATATGCACGCATGCACGCTTGCAAGGACGTGCACACGCACACACACAATCTCTCTCTCTCTCTCTCTCTCTCTCTCTCTCTCTCTCTCTCTCTCTCTCTCTCTCTCTCTCTCTCCAGGTTGTAAGAAACTCTCCTCTCTCTCTCTCTCTCTCTCTCTCTCTCTCTCTCTCTCTCTCTCTCTCTCTCTCTCTCTCTCTCTCTCTCTCTCTCTCTCTCTCTCTCTCTCTCTCTCTCTCTCTCTCTCTCTCCAGGTTGGTAAGAAAAGGCGTGGCCTTAAACCGCTATCCTTGGAAAATAAAGTTCCATCATCATCATCATCATCATCATCATCATCATCATCATCATCATCATCATCATCATCATCATCATCATCATCGTCATCTCTATGGAGACAACCAATACATCCCCAAAAGATAAAACACACAGATCAACAGTGCTTGTGAAACTAAATCAAATGATAAAATATGTACCTATCATTTCGTTGAACACTTTTTGTTTTGCTTTGAACCCGAGCATGCTTGCTGCCCTCTTGACGTCATTCGCGGTGATGTAACTGAAAGAGTCAAATTACAATTGTAGGTCAAAGTCGAAATGTGTATATTTCAAAACAAAGCACACACATACGCATGCACGAGCTTGTGCATCTACACGGACGCGCCCAGGGGCAGATTATACCTGCGCAGAGTCTGCGGCGCTGCATGCAGCGATAGGGATTATGACGAGTACCTGTTTTCTTTCCTGCAGCGTGTGGCGGGCTGCGAAAAAAAAGGAATTACCTCAATAATCTGCAGTGCGTCGTCTGTGTCGCTGACTCTGCGTAGGTGTAATTTTCCCCTTATGGGCAGAATATACCTGCGCAGTTTCAGCGGCACAGACGACGCACGGCCTATTATTTATGCCGCGACAGGGATTATGACGAGTACTTGGCCTGTTTTCCTTTCATGCAGCGTGTAGCGGGCTGGGATAAGCTGCAGTGCGTCGTCGGTCCTGCTGAAGTTACATATGTGAGCGGAGTCCCTTATGGGCAGAATATACCTGCGCAGTTTCAGCGGCACAGACGAAGCACTGCCTATTATTTTTGCCGCGATAGGGATTATGACGAGTACTTGGCCTGTTTTCCTTTCATGCAACGGATCATCTGCAGTGCGTCGTCGGTCCTGCTGAAGTTACATATGTGAGCGGAGCCCCTTACGAACGACATTGTGGAAAGCCGTTTGGCTCATAACCATAACACGTGTAAAAAATGATTAATACACGTGTAATAAATTATTAATACACGTGTAATAAATGATTAATGCACGTGTAATAAATGATTAATACACATGTAATAAATAATTCATGCACGTGTAAGATAAGATTAAATACACGTGTAATAAATAGTTCATGCGCGTGTAGTAAATGATTAAATACACGTGTAAGAAATGATTAATCTAGCAATGTTGAGCAAACTGCTTGAAAACCTTCGGGGTAGTTGAATGAATGAACACAACGAGAAAACAAGCTTCACATCAAAAGGAAAGGCATACAGGCAACAAATGGATACTCTCTGAAGGTAGCCTTGATTGAGCACAAAGTTGACTCCGCGAAGTCTTTTACGGAAAAGACAGACCGGCACGGTTGGCCTAGCGGTAAGGCGTCCGCCCCGTGATCGGGAGGTCGTGGGTTCGAACCCCGGCCGGGTCATACCTAAGACTTTAAAATTGGCAATCTAGTGGCTGCTCCGCCTGGCGTCTGGCATTATGGGGTTAGTGCTAGGACTGGTTGGTCCGGTGTCAGAATAATGTGACTGGGTGAGACATGAAGCCTGTGCTGCGACTTCTGTCTTGTGTGTGGCGCACGTTATATGTCAAAGCAGCACCGCCCTGATATGGCCCTTCGTGGTCGGCTGGGCGTTAAGCAAACAAACAAACAACTACCGAAAAGACAATGCCAAAGCTTCGTGCAGCGAACATCGTGAAGGAGACTTCGCGACGTCGACTTCGCCCAATTAACGACAGGCTTTAGAGTGTACTCCTGAGGCATTAAAACTCACCCTCTTCCCTTCAGGTCAAACATGTCGAAGACCATCTTGAGGTCTTCAATCTCCTCGTTGGTGAGTGCTCGTCGCACCTCTGCCGGCAGTCCGTCCTTCTCCCTGTTCTTGTTGTGGTAAAAGTCCTCCGCCAAGGCCAAAAGGTCATGACCTTGCTTTTTGTCCTTGAGGCCGTACTTGTCGTCAATGGCGTCCTGAATGGCCTTCGTTTCCTGTCGCAACTTTTTCTGGTCCTGGCAGACATGAAGATTACAACTCAAAAACGCACCTCAAAAATGAAAAAGCAACATCGTCGTTGGCGTCATTATTGTCAGTAGTGGCAGCAGCACCTACAACCACCACCATCACCATCATCACCATTGTAATCCGGCATCATCCACAACTATGGTAGCAGCACCTGTTGTTACGACTGTATCGTTTGATTTACACACACAGGGCACACACACACACACACACACACACACACACACATACACCACCACCACCACCACCACCTCCACCACAACCACCATCTTCAAATCCATACCTTCTCAAGCGCCATCCTTTCCTCCTCAACCATGATTTTTCGAATTGCGGTGCGACTTTCCTCTACATCCGGGGTCATGGTGACGCCATCTTGTGTCTTCCTCTCATACATGGCAGCCACCGCTTTCTTCACTTCTTTCCGTCGTCTGGCCTTGTAACGCAGACGTTCGTTTTCGTCCGCTTTCCGCATACGTTCCAGCTCACGTTCCATTCGCTTTCGACTGGAGGAGATTCGTTTGGCAGGAGTTGCAGGAGCTGCGGTGGCTGAAACGGTTGAAGTTTCTTTTTGTTTCGCCGCGCTTTCGGTTGCATCTCCAGCATTTGTTGTTCCTTCTGTTGGGTTCTGTCCAGCTTCCGGTGGCTTTTCTGAAGAGCTTTTTGACTCTCCCTTTTGGTTATCGTCTTGCTTTGATTCTTCCTCGGTGAGAGGTGTTTGGTGCACTTCGCCTTTGTCTTTTACTTCGTTTTTATCTTTTACTGGGTCAGATATGTTTGTGGTGGAGCTCAAAAGCTGCTCAGCCTCATTGGCCTTTCTGGAAGAGTTCTCAAAAGGATTGAAAGATGCATCCTTTAATAGACTGGTTTTTCGGCCGGCAGCCTCCTCGCTGGAAACGTCCGAGACCTCTTTTTCGCTCATAGTTGCGGTTTCCTCCCTTTCGAGTGTTTTCAGGATCTGTCAACCTGGTGTTGGTTTCTAAAACAACAAAGGCAAGTTATTGGAACGTTCAATCGCCGACAAAACGAAACATTTACTGGCACGACAAAACGAAACATTTACTGGCACGACAAAACGAAACATTTACTGGCACGACAAAACGAAATATTTACTGGCACAACAAAACAAAACATTTACTGGCACGACAAAACGAAATATTTACTGGCACGACAAAACGAAACATTTACTGGCACGACAAAACGAAACATTTACTGGCACGACAAAACGAAACATTTACTGGCACGACAAAACGAAACATTTACTGGCACAACAAAACAAAACATTTACTGGCACGACAAAACGAAACATTTACTGGCACGACAAAACGAAACATTTACTGGCACGTCTACATATAGCGGACGGACAAACAAATGGTAGTGAGATCGTGAACAGAAAATGAAACGGTTCTGGTTTATGTATATACGTTACACCTCCGATTCATTCTTTGTATCACGTTGTTATCTCGTCTCAACAGCGGACAAACACTTTTACAAACACTCAAGTCCTTAATGGCAAAAAAACGGAGGACTTTTAATATCAGTTTTACTACTACTACCCAATATTGACGGACTGTGTGATGATATCACTGTCGAAACAGACAAATAGCAGAAGATATCGTCACACTGTCAGTCAATGTTAGATATATTGCTAATTCTCTGGACATTTTGTATTTACTGTAAAGAAATTACAAATGTATTTGTCTCAGTTTTGGCTGTTCCATATCCCTCCGTCTGATTATTTTTTCTTTTTGTTCACTCTTTTCTTGTACTTTTCAGTATTTCAAAATGTCTTTTCTTTCAAAAAGTCTTTAGTCACTTGCTCAACTAAATTCTGGGATAATTACATTTTCATATATATTTGTTTGTTTTTAAATGTAGGTGTTTTTGTTTTTGAAGTGGGGAAGCAATAAAGAGGTCGTCGATATCAAAACTGATATCGACAGAAATGTCGTCGATATTACTTTTGCACTGAGCTCAGTTTTGCCCAATTGACCAATGGAAATCCACGTAACATATGAAATAGCAATATTAATTAATATGATTTACGTCTCTCGAAGTTGTGCCGACACCAATGTCTGTATCTGTTTTATTCCTGTTTTGCTTGTGTCCAATCGTTTCACAAAAACAACACATATAGAACGATTTTGTTTCGGGTTTCTTGATAAATGATAAGTGATAAGTATTAAAGGGTAAACGTTCCATAAACTTAACTGTCTTGGTGGTTTTTTGTTTGTTTTTTCGTTTTTTTTGTCTTGTTTTGTGTCTTTTTGTGTCTTTGTTTGTTAGTCTTCAGTCAAAGCCAACAGAACACAGAATCGATAATATATAAGATATATATATATATATCAACCCTGCTGAAAACTGTCTACAGTTGAACCGGATTTCAGCCACTCGCTATTGTGTGGTTAATGCACTGAATACGACGAATAGCATGGGGTGATACGGTTTTCCATAGAAGAAGTAACTTAATTTGGATCTCTTAACAGAGTTGAACAGATATATATCACCCTTGCTGGAAACCCTCTATACAGCTTTTGTGTGCTTAATGCGCTGTAGATAGCATGCCACGGTGACAGGCGTTTCTGGATCAAAAGATCGTGCTTTGAAGAACACCGCACAGAGCTGAACCAAGAGAACTCATATTGATTGTTGAAGCTCGACGTTCAATTCCTGACCTTACTTCGCCTTGTCCGATTGCGTGGCCCGTCAGTCTTGCTTTTGACAACCGTTGAGGTATATAATAGATAAAAGTATTAGTTTGGAAGATAAAGCCCTCTCCTTCTTGTGACACCTGTTAAAGCAAATAATAAAATTAATACCCCCCTTCGTGTGTACGACCAAGTGCGCACGGAAAAGATCCTGTAATCCATGTCAGAGTTCGGTGGGTTATAGAAACACGAAAATACCCAGCAGGCTTCCCCCGAAATCGGCGTATGCTGCCTTAATGGAGGGAAAAAAACGGTCATACACGTAAAAATCCACTCGTGCAAAAAAGCATGAGTGAACGTGGGAGCTTCAGCCTATGAACGAAGAAGAAGAAGTAAATAATACAAAATTGCTCGTTTGGAAGTCACGGTTTCTAACGGAGCTTTGGCCTGAACAGTGATTTAGTCATCATTCCGTCAGTATTCACAGTGACTTGAATCATGACTGAAACAAGGGAGCGCAGCAAGTTCAACTTAATTGTATATGATTGTGCTCTTGCGGAAAACATTTAGTAGTGGTAGGCAATACCCTTCATGGTATTCATGTAGCTGTACTGTCCATTATAGTTATAATAACAATGACAGTTTATATAGCGCGAACCACAGCAGTCTATGGTCTCTGCGCTTTACATATTACGTATGAATAAAAACAAAATACTTTTAACATAACATCAAATACATACAATAAATCATCTACAATCATCATTGTCATTATCACAGATTAAGAGCTGGAATACACTCAGTTTTCAAGAACAGTGTGAGGTTGAGCCGAAAAAGCGCTCAAGGGCATCATGAAATCCAGAAATTCTCAAAAAGAGAATACTACATGGCTTGCTGTGTCGTACCAGATTTACACGAGTTGTTTTTTTAAATATTGAACTGCGAGCGAAAGCGAGCTGTTCACTATTTGAAAAAGCAACGAGTTTATCCTACATACTGTACTTACGTGTATTTTACTGAAAATGTCCTGCATTCGAGGCAGCTAAATTGAAGACGCTTGTTTTGGAACCTCGATCTCATCTAAAGCCTCGTGCAATCTATTACGTCAAAGCAAAGAAACGTCACTCTGAAAGTGTGGCGTGACGTGTTAGTTCTAAAGATTCATCGAGGGTAATTAGCGAGCGCAATTTGTGTTTCTATAATGACGTTTGTCTCGGTCACTTTGGCATCATAAGCAGTGGAAAAACAGGTCCCTGCCAGACTTGCTTGACATGACCTCATTTACATGATATACACACGTGTGATTTGAACGATTATTATCTCACGGGTGTCTCTCTCACGTATGTAGGATAAACTAAGATTCTAACGCTTGGCTCCTGGTGTCAAAAAGCAACGAGTTTGATTTCCCGACCGATAGTTTGACTCCTCATTTGGATTGGATTGGATTGGATTGGATAAGATTTACAGTCCAGTGAGGTTACCCTCATAGAAATTCGGGCTGCTTTCTCCCCGGGGAAAGCGAGCTGCCATACATACGGCGCTACCCATATTTTTTTTCTTTTCATGCATGCGTGTATTCATGTTTCCTGAGACTTAATGCCGTGTGAGATGGAATTTTTTTTACTTTATTCCAAGTCCCACGGGTATTTGATGGACATTTTTATCTATGCCTATACAATTTTGCCAGGAAAGACCCTTTTGTCAATCGTGGGATCTTTAACGTGCACACCCCAATGTAGTGTACACGAAGGGACCTCGGTTTTTCGTCTCATCCGAAAGACTAGCACTTGAACCCACCACCTAGGTTAGGAAAGGGGGGGGAGAAAATTGCGACCTGACCCAGGCCTGAACACGCAACCTCTCGCTTCCGAGCGCAAGTGCGTTACCACTCGGCCACCCTTATCCATATTCACAAACGGTACTCAGTTTCCAATCGAATGCTTCGCTCGCACCAGCGTTGCTACGCTGGTGTGCTTTTAGTGTCGAATGTAGCTTGAAGTGCTTCAGTCAACTTCCGTCGGTCGGTTCGTACCGACTGCTTTCACTGCTGAACAATGCATCGCTGAAAGGTTGTTTGTTGACATTTGATAACCTGCGGTCGTTTTCAAACAGTCGTGCTGCTGCAGTTTTGTTTGTCGTTTTACGGTATACGTAAACTGTATTATGCATAGAGCTTGGTGTGTGCACCTGTTTGTGCGATTGCTCTATTTAAGAAAGTGTGTGTGTGTGTGTGTGTGTCTGTGGGTGTGTGTGGGTGTGTGTTTGGGTGTGTGTGTGTGTGTGTGTGTGTGTGTGTGTGGGTGTGTGTGTGTGTTGGGTGTGTGTGTTTGGGTGTGTGTGTGTGTGTGTGTGTGTGTGTGTGTGTGTGTGTGTGTGCGTGTAAAGCAGAGAGAGAAGTTGTGAGAGAGAAAGAAAGAGAGTTATCAGTTACTATGTGGGTGTGTGGAGTTGGATGTGGGGGTGTGAAGAGGCACACCCACCCACCCACACTCTCACACACACACACACACACACACACACACACACACATGATATGAGAGAGAGAGAGAGAGAGAGAGAGAGAGAGAGAGAGAGAGAGAGAGAGAGAGAGAGAGAGAGAGAGAGAGAGAGAGAGAGAGAGAGAGAGAGAGAGAGAGAGAGACCAGTTAATTCTTACATGCAAAACATGAAAGTCAGACAATATATATGAGACCAGGCAGTTAGAGTGAAAAAGGTGTGACAAACACTCAAGTCCTTAATGGCTAAAAACCGTAGGACTTTTAATATTAATTCTACTACTACTAGGTGTGAGTATTCGTGGCTTGCTAATTTGTGTCCCGTTTTCTTTCTTCATAGATCTGTCATGTATCTGTTTTGTTTCTGTTTTTGTAGTGGCCTGTTCTTGGAGTTTTGGTTGTTGTTTTTTCTTTCTCGTCTAACTGTGTCTGATGATCGTTGGTGTTTCCGACAAGAAATATAAACACACATATATTATACCCTTCGTGTAAAACGAAAATAAATAATCAAGAAAAATGTTGCATACCTTAGATCTCCTTTCAGAACAATCTGTCACACCTCATAAAATTAACACAGCAGAGAGAAAAAAATCCATGCACTCGTAGCCCACAAGAACCTGTTCCTCCGCTAAAACCCAGACCGACCTACCCGATCGCGCTATACCGGGTGGATTGTGAAGACTGTCAAATCAGTCAGTCAGTCCTGAAAAGCGATACACCCCATTTGGCATTGGCTGCCCGAGTATGCAGGACAGTGGAACCCGCCTTTTAAGACCTCCAAAGATATGAGAAAACCAGGTCTGAAAAAGAAGGGAGTCTTAAAGTGGAGGGTCTTAACATGGAGGGTCTTAACATGGAGGGTCTTAACATGGAGGGTCTTAACATGGAGGGTCTTAACATGGAGGGTCTTAACATGGAGGGTCTTAACATGGAGGGTCTTAACATGGAGGGTCTTAACATTTACACAGGTTACGAAGACAAAATCAGAAAAAAAACAAGGTCTTAAATGGGAGGAAGTCGTTATTCGGGGGGTCTTAAAAGGGGGGGTGAGTTTCATTGTAACGGCGGGGTAGTGCTATTGTCGTGCCTCCACACTTCGCCTTGGCACGATCTCTTATCTATGTCTTTTGATTCGGATATACAGACCTATATTCGTCTCACGCTGTGTTGATCGTGTCGGCTATTCGAGAACTTAATTGTAGAAGCACGGAGAATAAGTGTATAGCGGTGTCGGTGTTCATAGTACGCTGAGAAGTGTATTCCATTTGTAGTGTGAGATTTAAAATTAAAAAAAATGAAACATGCAGTGTCTGTGTGTTTTTTCTCACGGGTTGTACAGTGGAACCTGCCAATAACGACCAGCCAAGGGAGCGACCAAAAGTGGTCCTCACAGACAGGTGGTCGTTCTAAAAAGGTGAATAATATAGATAAGAACAGGCTCATCTAGTTCTAGGTGTCTTTGGTGTGGTCGCAAAGAGCAGGTGGTCGTTATCAAACGTTGGTCGCAAAGAGCAGGTGGTCGTTATCAAACGTTTATCGCCAAGGCAGGCTTGACTGGAATAAGTTCGATTCACAACAATATTTAGAGAATTCAAGATGGCAATGTCGAGAATAAAGACCAGCATTGTTTTGTGACTCGTGTGTATATTGAAAACAAGTGAAATTAAAAACAGATAGACGCCGGGCTAACGTTCCAAAAATCGAGAATTGAAAAACAAGAAACTTACAAGTTAAAATGCATGTTTATGACAATGACTGTACATTGGCTATCGTGTCAGCAGAAGTATGACCACCGCGGCGGAGAGTAGGATTTTATCCTGCAAATGTTACGCATATAATCACTCAATAATTTGACTTCTTTGGAATGCTTTGTGTAAGGGACACGATTCAATCTAAAGAGAAGTGTTCCACTTTTGGACACATTTCTGTCGCACGTTGTGAACACATTGTGGCATAGAACATAGTTATTCTGGGAAAAGTAGCACACCAAATAAACTCTAGTGCTCAAATCACCAATAGTGTTTACCGTGAACTCTAGTGTTTCTTATGTGTGTTACTTTTGCTAGTAGAACTATGTACTATGCCACAATGTGTTCAAAGCTTGTTACAGAAATGTGTTTCAAAGTAAAACCCTTCTGTTTAGACTAGAGTATCGGCACTTGCAAAGCAGCACCGGTTAGGTAGTGCCCGGCGCGGTTTCCGTATTAAAAGGAAAAAAATCCCGTATGAAGACAGCAGAAGCAAAGAAGTGTAAAACCACTCTGCCCTTAATGCTTGTGTTTTTTCGTGGGATTAGAACCTCTCCATGCCACGAAAGGGAAGTTTGTTTGTCGCAGTTGCTTCCATGGGCGAAGCATTGCAGCGCATTGTTATTGTAGAGGACTCTCGACCATTTTTTGTGGGGGGCTTTTTACTTAGATGTTTGAGAAATACAGAAAGAAAGAATGACAATCAGGCAGATAAGAAAGAATGACATCAGAAAAGAAACAAACAAAAACTTCCTGTCGTTTGCTACGGCGGGTGTGTGTGTGTGTGTGTGTGTGTGTGTGTGTGTGTGTGTGTGTGTGTGTGTGTGTGTGTGTGTGTGTGTGTGTGTGTGTGTGAGTGTGTATGTGTGTGTGTGTGTGGTTGTGTGTGTGTGTGTGTGTGAGTGTGTGTGTGTGTGTGTGTGTGTGTGTGTGTGTGCGTGCGTATGTGTGCTTGTGTGTTTGTGTGTAACTGTCTACCCGGCTGGCTGGCTGGCTGGCTGGCTCTCTCCTGCTCTCTCTCTCTCTCTAGGGGAAATCCATGCAAATTTGATTCAACAAGTACATAGCTTATTTGAAGTCAATTATTTTTTATAATTTTGTTTTCGTGTCAGATGTGGGATTATAAACTTATCTTGATTAACTTGCATTAGACCAGTATATTGTCAGCATACTCGTGATTTTTTTTTTTATAAAGCTTTCGTGTGCTTCTCCGATAGAAGAATTGATTAGATAATCAAAATGCGATCGGAACGTCGATGTCGCAGTGCCATTTTATCGAGCCGTCTGTTGGGATTTTCGCTCTTTGAATAATCGCGTCGGCTTCCTGTATATAAATACGAGTAGACCGCGCACATTGATTTTATTTGGCTGGGGCAATGTTAATGCGTAAGACTGTAGACTGCATTGCGGTGTGTATAATTATGGTGAATCTGATCGAGTGTGTGCGTTGTGGGGTGAAGTGTTTTGTATAGTGTGTGTGTGTGTGTGTGTGTGTGTGTGTGTGTGTGTGTGTGTGTTGTTTGTTTGTTTTTGTTTGTTTATTTGTGTGTGTGTGTGTGTGTGTGTGTGTGTGTGTATGTGTGTGTGAGTGTATGTGTGTGTGTGTGTGTGTGTGTGTGTGTGTGTGTGTGTGTGTGTGTGTGTGTTTTGTGTGTTAGCTTGTATGTTTGCGTACCGTCGTAAGTTCATGCGTGTATTCGCTTGTCTGTCTGTCTCACTGAGGCAGACTGTCTGGCATGTTGGCTGGCTGTCTCACTGAGGCAGACTGTCTGGCATGTTGGCTGGCTGGCTGTGTTGACATTCTTTGCCGCTCAATTCTTGTTTTGACCTATTCTTGTAAAACTAAAATCATATGACGCGAACAAGTCACAAGCAAATTACAAATACAGAAATAAACTACATTTACACTGAATTGCGCTCCTGTCGCTGAAACAGTACCTGTCGCTGTTCCTTTGAAACAGTGCATCGCGGGAAACACATGATAGACAACATATTCATTGTCTATGACATTGCAATGGTCAGTTTGTGTTGGTACGTGTTTGTACAAGGCAAATGAATATAATTTTGTTTAAATGTTCATACAAATGGTTCAAATGATTACAGATGACAACAGTTTAGTAATGATGAAATGCCATGTTGTACAAAACACAAGTGGGGGACAAGGGGTGCAGTTAAAGCTTACAATTCACACAAAGTAGTACGACTATTACTACCGCTGCTGCTACTACTACTGCTACTACTACTACATACTGCTGCTGCTACTACTACTAATTCTACTGCTACAACTGCTGCTGCTGCTACTACTACTGATTACTAATTGTACTACTACTACTACTACCTACCTACTACTACTACTACTACTACTAAAACGTCCCTAGTAATGCTACTTCTACTATTTCTTCTACTATTTCATTCGTTTGCGGCTTCGTGACAGGCGGAAGAAAAAATCAGCCAGATAAGTTTTTGTTATTAATTGTTTGTCTGTGCACTTAAAAGACCGTTGGGTCGATATATTTGTGAATGTATTGTTTTGTCAATAACAAACGTTCCAACAACCTACCTTTCTTGTTTTTTGATTTTGCTACTACTACTACTACTACTACTACTACTACTACTGGTGCTGCTACTACTTCTACAACAAAAACGACCACTCCAACGACGATAAAGAAGAAGAGGTGAACATCAAAATCTCACTTGGCACTGAGTAGATGTTCCAGAAATAGTAGAGCGCTCGAGTGATAATATTATATGGTCATTTATCGTCATTACTCCATGCAGAACATTCGGATAGGCCATGAAAGCCGAGTCTCTGTCAAAACACGGGACAGTTCAGAAATAGCATTAACCAGCTCAGGTACCACGCTGCTTCACTGGGAGCGTAGGAAGATACTCGGAAAAGGTCCGGCAAGCCTTTATCAATATTGAATTCAATCAAAAACGTTAAAAAGAAAGTAATTAAAAAGGAGGCCAAAAGAAAACAAGAAAGAAAGAAAGCCAACTGACGTTTAGATTCTAATCATTAACAAGTCGCGTTTGGAATCAGGAACGGACAAGGAATAAGACGAAATTGTTTTTAAATCGATTTCGGAAATTTAATTTTAATCATAATTTTTATATTTTTAATTTTCAGAGCTTGTTTTTAATCCGAATATAACATATTTATATATTTTTGGAATCAGAAAATGATGAAGAATAAGATAAACGTAATTTTGGATCGTTTTATAAAAAATAATTTTAATTACAATTTTCAGATTTGTAATGACCAAAGTCATTAATTAGTTTTTAAGCCTCCAAGCTGAAATGCAATACCGAAGTCCGGCCTTCGTCGAAGATTGCTTGGCCAAAATTTCAATCAATTTGATTGAAAAATGAGGGTGTGACAGTGCCGCCTCAACTTTTTACAAAATGCCGGATATGACGTCATCAAAGACATTTATCGAAAAAAAGAAAAAACCCGTCCGGGGATATCATTCCCAGGAACTCTCATGTAAAATTTCATAAAGATCGGTCCAGTAGTTTGGTCTGAATCGCTCTACACACACACACACGCACAGACAGACAGACAGACACACACACACACACACACACACACACACACACACACACACACACACACACACACACACACACACACACACACACACACACACACACACACAC
>NC_090247.1:71715518-71805518 GCF_037325665.1 Littorina saxatilis
ATCAAAGACATTTATCGAAAAAAAGAAAAAACCCGTCCGGGGATATCATTCCCAGGAACTCTCATGTAAAATTTCATAAAGATCGGTCCAGTAGTTTGGTCTGAATCGCTCTACACACACACACACGCACAGACAGACAGACAGACACACACACACACACACACACACACACACACACACACACACACACACACACACACACACACACACACACACACACACACACACACACACACACACACACACACACGTACACCACGACCCTCGTCTCGATTCCCCCTCTATGTTAAAACATTTAGTCAAAACTTGACTAAATGTAAAAAACTTGACTAAATATAAAAACAACGGAAATGTGATCAGGTCAAAGCTGGTTCCCGCTTTTCCTACGCCCCTCCTGCAGTATCCTGGGACATGTGTACAGGTATGTCAAGTTCGATGCAACTAAAGAGGGTCAGAGTCTAGCCCTCCTTGACCTAACTAAGTCCAACAGAGTAGCCTGCAATGCAGAGCGGATCGGATTGGCCCACAGGCGAAGGTGTCGTCCACTACTACTATCACAGAAAGACTACAAGGTACGTCACTCACCTTCGAGTCTTCTGTGTTCTTGGAGTCGCTTCCTGGGGAAAAATATTGTTCAAGACGGCTTGCCTCTTCCTACAGTCTGTGTAAGGTCAGATAAATACAGTTGAATGATTGTTTGAACTATATGCACCTTTAGTTTTCAGCTTCCGTTCGCTGCAGGTTGTTTTTAACCATCATTTGGACGAATCTTCGTTTGCGAGCCGCTAATATCCACACCTCGTCTAATTATGCATCCGCACCGAATATGCATACCAGCGCTCATTGGTTAATAAGAGGATATTCGATGATTATTTTCATTGGTCGACTGAAACGTGTTCCTCATTTTGAATGAGTGGCAAACGGTTCTTCACTGATACCGAAAGTGAAAACTCCCGTGGGTAGCTTCCCTTTGCCGCACAATATTTACATATGTTTTAGACCAATGAGCGCTGGTATGCATATTCGGTGCGGATGCATAATTAGACGAGGTGTGGATATTAGCGGCTCGCAAACGAAGATTCGTCCAAATGATGGTTAAAAACAACCTGCAGCGAACGGAAGCTGAAAACTAAAGGTGCATATAGTTCAAACAATCATTCAACTGTATTTATTTGACCTTACACAGACTGTAGGAAGAGGCAAGCCGTCTTGAACAATATTTTTCCCCAGGGAGCGACTCCAAGAACACAGAAGACGCGAAGGTGAGTGACGTACCTCGTAGTCTTTCTGTGATAGTAGTAGTCCAGTGGACGATACCTTCCGCCTGTGATTGGCCTTGACAGTAAAACCCAGCGAAGACAACATGAGTTTTCTTGATAGCAATACAAACAGCTGTCCTTCTTCTGTGGTGGACGTTTTTGCTTCCTAAAGCCCAAGGTCTAAAAAACGCCTCAGGAGCCAGATCTGGGCGGAGGCGACCACGGTGCAGGGGAAGCTCTATGGCAGTCTGGACGACCTACAGCGCACGGCAACATTTGCGCGGGGAACCGGCGTTTCCATCTGAGTGATCGACAAGAAGAAGAAGAAGAAGAAAAATCGTATCACCGAGTCATTACCCAAATGGAGTTCAGTGAATCAAACGCATATACTCTTTTTACCGCCATTTACTGACAATTCCCGAAATGCCTTTATTGTCGTGATGTTTATGTAGAGAGAGATGACTGACTAGAAGAAAAAAAATTCTTAAACGAAATTAAAAAAAACATTCAAATTGTATTTGTTCTATGTACAGTACACAAAACATAGCAAGTTGAAGGAGAGAAAAAACATGATCTGACTTGCGGTATCGCTCAGTTTTATGCAGTGCGATTGAGTTGCTGCCTGTTTAAACTGACAGTTCACGGTGGATCTGACAATTCCAGTCAGACATGGAATAAGGTGACTCGATCTCAATCGAAGAAGCGGACAAAAAGAAAAAAAATGCCTCAGCTTTATTCCAACCGCGCATCCCCACTTCCACACCATCACTTAGACACCGCCCCCCTTTCCGCCCCTCGACTGACACACTTCCACACCATCACTTAGACACCGCCCCCCCCCCCCCTTTCCGCCCCTCACACTGACGTTTTAAGACACACACCACCCCACCACCCTCCTCCTCTCCCCCCAGCCCCCCCCCCCCCCCACCCCTTTTGGCTAGATTTTTCCGTTCTCCTTCATTTTAAGATTCTCTCTCTCTTTCAAGGCCCGTGTTTTCGTTAAAAGGGGGGTTCCACTCGTTCCAAGAAGAACAAGAATTGAGCTGTGAGCAATCAGCATAAACCGACGCAAAACTCATTTCGGCGGGTGTTGTCACCTTCGCATGAGTTAAAATGTCACAATCAGCACTGATGAACCGACGCAAAACTCATTTTGGCGAGTGTTGTCACCTTCGCATGGTGAGTTAAATGTCACGACGACACAGACGATGCCGACGGGTCTGGAGTCAGTGTTGTCAGTTGTCAACCGATTGCTGCAACGATCGATGGGAAAAACCCGCATCACAAAAGACCGATCGAGATTTTACTGGTGTGCCAGCGCTGGCTTGTGCGTGCAATCCGAGCTGAATACAAAAGAACCCCCTTTAAATAAACACACTCATGCACACACACAGACACACACGCGCGCGCGCGTGCACACACACAGAGACACACCAATTTAAATCCTCCCCACTTTTCAGACCCTGATTTCAGATTTTCTGTTGATGTCATCTATAAACATTAGCTCCCTTTTAAGACTCTCCCTCTATTAAAACCTACTTTTGTCGGATTTTTTTTAAAGGGGGTCTACTGTAGGCCCCTTAGAGAGAGGGGCCCATGCATTAAAACTGGGATGAAAGTTGATAATATTCAACGAAAAAACCATTGATTGTGGTTAAGATGACCTGAAAACGTTCAGGTTTAATTTTTCTGCTCTTTTCCATTCTTTAAAGTTTTGACGATTCTGTAAAATCCGACAGGCAATGTTTTCCCTGTGATAGTGGAAGTTTCATCGCTGATTAACAGCGTAAGGTTATTTTGGCTCTGGTCGCTTTGCATGATAATAAAAAGTCACTGTTTAACCTGTTTGGGTTGGTTTTCTTTTCTTTCACTAAGCTGCTTTTGTGTTTTTTTTACATTTTGTCAAGTTTTGACTAAATGTTTTAACATAGAGGGGGAATCGAGACGAGGGTCGTGGTATATGTGTGTGCGTTCGTGCGTGCGTGCGTGCGTGCATGTGTATAGAGCGATTCAGACAAAACCACTGGACCGATCTTCATAATATTTCACATGAGAGTACCTGGGTATTATCTCCAGACGTTTTTTCTGTTGAGGCAGCTATGTCACGCTCTCATTTTTCAACCAAATTGGTTGAAATTATGGTCAAGTAATCTTCGACGAAGCCCGGACTTTGGTATTGCATTTCAGCTTGGAGGCTTAAAATTTAATTAGTGAGTTTGCTCATTAAAGTTGTCATTAAAATCGATTTTTCGCAAACAGATTTAAAATTGATTGCATTGTATTCCTCATCTTCTCCTTAATTCAAGAATATATAGATATGTCATGTTTACTGTAACAATATATAGATATGTCATGTTTACTGTAACAATATATAGATATGTCATGTTTACTGTAACAATATATAGATAGATATGTCATGTTTACTGTAACAATATATAGATATGTCATGTTTACTATAACAATATATAGATATGTCATGTTTACTGTAACAATATATAGATATGTCATGTTTACTCTAAAAATGTGCTCAGAATGAAAGAAAATAGGTTCAGTATTGATCTTGACTAAATGTTTTTATATCCTTCACGTGACCTGTTAACCCTTAGGCTGGTTGTCGCGACATTTGTCGCGCTACTTTACGTATACTGTCACCTGGTTGTCACAACATATGTCGCGCAACTGGCTCAGTCGGTTTGGTCGGTTCCGATTACCTCCCATGGATGCGAAAACCTACTTGACCGTTTTTACATTTAGTCAAGTTAGGACTAAATGTTTTAACATAGAGGGGGAATCGAGACGAGGGTCGTGGTGTATGTGTGTGTGTGTGTGTGTGTGTGTGTGTGTATGTGTGTGTGTCTGTCTGTGCGTGTGTGTGTGTAGAGCGATTCAGACCAAACTACTGGACCTATCTTTATGAAATTTGACATGCGAGTTCCTGGGAATGATATCCCCGGACATTTTTTTCTTTGTTTCGATAAATACCTTTGATGACGTCATAACCGGCTTTTAGTAAAAGTTGAGGCGGCACTGTCACACCCTCATTTTTCAATCAAATTGATTGAAATTTTGGCCAAGCAATCTTCGACGAAGGCCGGACTTCGGTATTGCATTTCAGCTTGGTGGCTTAAAAATTAATTAATGACTTTGGTCATTAAAAATTTAAAAATTGTTAAAAAAAATTTATAAAACGATCCAAATTTACGTTCATCTTATTCTTCATCATTTTTTGATTCCCAAAACATATAAGTATGTTATACTTGGATTAAAAACAAGCTCTGAAAATTAAAAATATAAAAATGATTATCAAAATTAATTTTTCGAAATCAATTTAAAAACACTTTCATCTTATTCCGTGTCGGTTCCTGATTCCAAAAACATATAGGTATGATATGTTTGGATTAAAAACACGCTCAGAAAGTTAAAACGAAGAGAGGTACAGAAAAGCGTGCTATCCTTCTCAGCGCAACTACTACCCCGCTCTTCTTGTCAATTTTACTGCCTTTGCCATGAGCGGTGGACTGACGATGCTACGAGTATTTACGGTCTTGCTGAAAAATTGCATTGCGTTCAGTTTCATTCTGGGAGTTCGACAGCTTGACAAAATGTTGTATTTTCGCCTTATGCGACTTGTTCTTTATTTTTCTCTCTGTTAATTCACCAGTGGCTATGTAACATGTGTTACAGAATTGCACCAGGGCAGTGTAAGGGTTAAGTTCTTGTATCACACACACATATCTTCTCTCTCCCCAGCTTACCAACACACTCTCCCTCACACACACACACACACACACTCACACACACTCACACACACACACACACACACACACACACACACACACACACTCACACACACACACACACAAACACACACACACATACACACTCACACACACACACACTCACACACACACACACACACTCACACACACACACACACACACACTCTCTCTCTCTCTGCCTAACATGCACACATATCCACACACATCAAAGCAAAATGGCAGCACTTTGATTTAATTTGACACAATGACTTTACATGCAACTGAGGAAATAAAGTCAGTCACCATGGGACAAAGCGAGCATTGCTGGAACATTTGCATACCATGATAGTCCTTAATTATAACCAACATTAGTAACACTGTCACAGTATTTATCCATAAATCAATATAATTGGCACCAAAAATAAAAACAGTGCAGATCTGTGCTGTGATCTGAAAGAAAGTTAACGTAACGAATTTGAAAAAAAAAAGTTTTTAACAAAATACAAGAAATACAGAAATAAGGATTAATTTTTTTTTTTAAATAATAATAAAAACCCAGTGCAGGTCCTATGATCAGAAAGAAGATAATCGAAAGACAAACTGTTTGAAAAATACAAAAAACACAGAAATAAAGCAAGAGTGCATACCACATGATAATTCAATCAATCAATCAATCAATGAGTCTTATATCGCGCATATTCCGTGGGTACAGTTCTAGGCGCTCTGCAGTGATGCCGTGTGAGATGAAATTTTATACGGCCAGTAGATTGCAGCCATTTCGGCGCATATTTACCTTTCACGGCCTATTATTCCAAGTCACACGGGTATAGGTAGACAATTATTAACTGTGCCTAAGCAATTTTGCCAGGAAAGACCCTTTTGTCAATCGTGGGATCTTTAACGTGCACACCCAATGTAGTGTACACGGGGGGAGGTTCGGACACCGAAGAGAGTCTGCACACAAAGTTGACTCTGTGAAATAAATTTCCGCCGAACCTGGGATCGAACTCACGCTGACAGCGGCAAACTGAATACAAATCCAGCGCGCTACCAACTGAGCTATATCCCCGCCCCATTTAACATGTCTTTAAACACAGTGTTGAGGCTAAATGTATGTTGGGTATAATAATACCCATAGTAAATTGTAACACTGGATGAGATACACACAGCATCTACTGGTGGGTAAGGAACTGAGTACGGCTTAAAGATACACTCCTCCTTGCGCAAGCAATCTTTTTCACCACAGACCCAGTCAAATTAACATGGGATTGCACGCATCCTTCCATCTAGACACATACTGCAAATCAACAGCTTCCCATGCAGAGTGGAATGGTATAGCTGAATTATTCACAACTTTTTAAAGCACACTGGTGCCAATAAATATGCTAAAGTAATTCAGCAACAAATTCTTTCTCTGCAGGCTGTGATTGGTTGGCATGTAGTTTCCAATTGGATCGATTTTCTTCTCCTCACTGCTAAAGCCTGGTGGACAGACCGAGATGGTGAACAGTGGAACCTCACTTTAATGACCCACCAATTTAAGACGTCCTCTCCTACAACACCCTGCTTTCTTGGGTCTTGTGTTCGTAAGCTCTGTAAATGTACCCCCAGTTTAAGACTTCTTTTTAAGACCGATTTTTCGCAATTTACCCATATTTTAAGACTCAATCTTTTTGAAAACCTGAGTGTCTCGGATTTTATTTAGTCTTAAAAGGGGAGTTCCACTGTATATTGTCGCTTGCATGGGAAGGAAGATACCTGTAACATTGCTATTTGCTATGTGAAACCTGCATCAGCAACAACCTGTGTGGAAGGAGTTCGATTCTTACCCTTGTGTCCAGTGACACTACCAACTGAAGTCCCAAAATGGACAACCATGAATATCACATACTCACACAAAAAAAGGCGCCGTCATTATTCTTAAGTTAACAGTGGAGTCAACTCGATGGGACTGTGAAACTGACAAGAAAGTTGCATGAAAAATACTTGATCTTTCACCAAATGTGGGAAATTTCAGACCAACATTTTGGGACTAACAGCTTTCCATTCTTGTGTGTGCGTATTTGAATAATAAGCTTGTGTTAGAATGAGGGATTACCAGTAATAAAGAACTACAAAAAGTCCAAAACTCGGCAGCACGCCTCATTCTGAAAGCACGAAAACGAGATCACGCAACACCACTTCTTCACACACTGCACTGGTTACCCATTCAAGCCCGCATTGACTACAAACTGTCCACCCTCTGCTTTAACTTCTTTTCTGGCTCGTCTCCTGCTTACTTCTCTGAACTCCTCACCGTCTATTCTCCAGCAAGACAACTCCGTGCCTCTTCTGACTGTCGCATCCTCACCATTCCACACACCAAAACCAAAACATACGGACAACGCACTTTTACTTTCTGCGCACCCACACAATGGAATTGAACTCTCCCCTTTCACATCCGCCACTCTCAGTCACCCCAAGCATTCAAACGAGCACTTAAAACGCACCTCTTCAAGAAATACAACCCCTGATTTTGTTTTCTCAGTCTTGTTGATAACATGTTCTGTTTGATTAAGGGTATTCAGCTGGTATTTCCTTGTTTTCACTACCTATTTTATTCATGTTTTTATTACTTAGTTAGTGGAAGAATCTTTTGTAATGTATGTTTGATGGTGTATGCTTTTAATTAAGCGTTGCTGACTATGAATGTAGATGTAAATGCTGGTATAACTGTGTTTTAAATTTTAAATGTGTCAAGCGCAAAGAGCATAATTGTAAAGTTATGATGTTGCGCTATATAAATGCTCATTTATTATTATCATTATTATCATTAATGACTAGTTTTCCTGTTGTTCAAAGACAAAAATCAACAGAAAATAATCCATCTTCCTATTCAATCAACGCTATGCTGTCTTCCAGATCAGCTATCATAACAATCAAACGAGTCTCAGTTTCTTGTGGGACATTCCACGTCAACAATTTTGCATTTGCAGCCAATTTTATAGAATAAGTCAAACATATAACTCAAAATGTGCTTAGTGAAATTCCTTTCATATTTTAAATAACATACAAATAAATCCCCCATTTTAAAGAATTAGTAAAGCCAATGAATCAAAAATGTGCCAACTGGAATTCCTTTCACTGTGTGCTTCAGAGATATGCAAACCAAAAAATAAATATACAATAGAATAAATTGTGGTAGTTTTTCAGTCCGTAATCGTGATTCACACAACAGAGAAAACAAACTTCACACACTTACAAACAATCTGCATGAAACAAAAAATGTGTAAATAAGGCTACAAGTTGACAAGAGACAACTTAGTGATCAAATATTGCACGGGTGCAAAAATAATGTTAACAGAAAAAAGGTGTAAAATAAGACCATAAAAACTCAAAGCACCTGTATCACAAGCATTTTGATCGTTGACAATCTCCATATAATAATGTTCATTATTTGTATATATATGATAAGTACAAACAGCGAATTACAAACAGGGGCTTAAGCACAATTAACTTCAGGGTAAAGAGACTAGAGAGCGAGTGAGGGGAAAGACTGAAAAGTTACCGTGGAAAAAGATGACTTATCAGGGAAACTTACAGACAATAAAACAAAGAGGTCTGAACAAAACAACACGGACACTCACAAGTAACGCCAAAACATAACATCAGCTGTCCAAATACAGTACAACCAAACAAATGATTGTTAACAACGGTACATTTCAGAGTATAATTTTGTACTGTCTGTAGAATGCAGACGAACGTTCTAATAAAGTATAGTAATCTTCTACTCTTAGATTAATCATAAGAAATAAGAATTCACAAGTCAAACCAAAAATGGTAATTAAGCCCCTCAATTGCCTGTACCAACCTAAAAACAAACAGATATCAATTAGAATATCAGCTAGGTTAGAACAAACTCTTAAAATGGAGAGAATTAAAAGGCAAATAAGCGTCATGATCATATCCAATTTTTTCTCTCTCTATGCTCTGTTGCAATATCGTCCTAAAATGCTAACTAAAAAGCACCAGAAGAAATAAAATTTACGAATTCATATTGAAAAAAAAGACAAGTCACACATGTACTAAACAAAATGTGTGTATGAATCATGGCAAGAGACATTTGGGGAAAAGACAAGTACATACACAGAAAAGGGCAGAGGTAAAATTAAGAAACCCTGCATAAAAAATTTTGTTTTTAATAAAATCATCTATTATGTCAAACTAAAAACAGGAGAAAAAAAATCACAGCAAGTAAAAACTTAAATTTGTTAAAACGTAACTCAAACAATAAAAATCAAGCACCACATATCATTGAACTACGCCAGGAACAGGTTCAAGATCTGCAATAAAACTTCATGACATGTAACATTGCTCTTGTAGCTATAAGTCAAGCAAAAATGTTGATACATGTAATCGATACAGTCCTGATTTATTGCTCACAACAAAAGCTTTCTCTTCCATAGATAAAAGTGTCTGTGTTTACAGATCAGACTTTTCGCAGCTGGCAAAGCACTTCAAAATTAATTTTTTACCACTTTTTAACTTTTTCCTCAGACGGAAACACAAGTGCTGTACTGTAGGGTAAAACCCTTCAATCTACCAGTCCGGGCCTTGCACTTTGAAAACAGCTTCTGTGGATCATAACTTAAACAGTAGCAAAACCATAACACAAGCCTTTGAATCTTCTTCTTCTGCGTTCGTGGGCTGAAACTCCCACGTACACTCGTGTTTTTTTGCACGAGTGGATTTTTACGTGTATGACCGTTTTTTACCCCGCCATTTAGGCAGCCATACGCCGTTTTCGGAGGACAAGCCTTTGAATGACACAGTACAGTTCTCACTAGACGGGCGCAGTGGCGTGGTGGTAAGACGTCGACCTCCTAATGCAGCGACCGCCTGCTGGGTTAAGAGTGGAGATTTTTCCGATCTCCCAGGTCAACTTATGCCGACCTGCAAGTGACTTAACCCCCTTCGTGTGTACACGCAAGCACAAGACCAAGTGAGCACGAAAAAGATTCTGTACTTCATGTCAGAGTTCGGTGGGTTATGGAAACACGAAAATACCCAGCATGCCTACTCTACAAAACCGGAGTGAAGCTGACTATGCTCTCAGAGTATAGTGTGGGGAACCCAAATGGGCAAACGAGCTCCCAGAAGAAGAAGAAGAAGAATGACACAGTACAGTTCTCACTAAAGGGACATGAATCGTTTGAAAATAAACTGTTCAAGAAATATAATAATTACAAACATTTCAACATCATCAAACAATTATAATATGCCTCTCATTGGCTTGTAAGTACATCAGGGAATTTAAAATTATGCACACGTGAGACAAAAGTTAAAGCTGGCTCGCGTTGATATTCAAGACAAAGACAGATAAATGGGCAGACAGAAAGCCAGAGACGGCTACGGGTGATTTGGAATGGAAATGAAAGAGTGTGAAAAGTCAAAATTGACATGCAAAATGTGTTAGAACTACAGCTGACCGGTAGAGGAGAGGAGCAGGGAAACGAGGGGGCACTGGGGATTGATGGAAGGGGATGTGTGGGAGGAGGGGTGGGAGTGGGGGGATGGGAGAGAGAGAAATAGAGGTGTTCACGTTTGGCACATTGAAGTAGTTAGGTAATTCCGATAGGTGGTACAAACATTGGTGTTCTTGTTGTTACGACTACAGCTGCAGGTGTTCAGCAGATGTAGCGCACGCATGTAAGCGCTCTATAGCCAAAGGTCTTTCGCAAATACCAGACACTTCTGAAAAGAGTCAGTACATGCATGTGTGTGTATGTGTGCGTGAATCAATGAAAGAAAGAGAGAGAGAGAGAGAGAGAGAGAGAGAGAGAGAGAGAGAGAGAGAGAGAGAGAGAGAGAGAGAGAGAGAGAGAGAGAGAGAGAGAGAGAGAGTGTGTGTGTGCAATTTCATGTACAACTTTCTGGCAAGAATAATCAATAAACAAGAATTACATGACAACATTCAATAACTAACTTATTTTGCATTCCTTTCTGTTCACTCTCAGAGCATACATATTTAACAATATATATATACCAACAAGAATCAAAATGACAGGCCTGTAGCCAAACACACTAAAAACAGTTTGATAGTTCAGAGATGAATTATCATGCTTCTTGCTCTCTCTCACCCACATACTGATGCACACTCTTTCTTGCAAATTATGAGAATTAATTCAAAATGACCTAGAATTATGAAAATGAAACTACACTACACACAGATAAGAACATGATAATCATCAAGTTGATAATGGTGAGACAGCCCATATATATATATGGTCTCCTCTATACATCCTTTCCTTAAGATTTTCCAGCCATGAGTTGGAGAGAAAAAAAATCAAATAAAAAATGATGATACATAATATTTGAAAGCTGATATCTTCACACAGGTTGGATAATTATGCAAGAAGTATAAGTAAGCTGATAATGTCAGGTAGGTCATATGTAATAATGTATCAGGTGTAGCTCAATGCCAGCCGGCTGTGCCATTTGCAAAAGTTAGCAACAAAAGTATTCTTTTCTAAATTATGACTGTACCAGGATTTAGTTGACCTTTTTGAGGGAGCGGTTATATGGCGAGTAAAAACATGTAACTGGCAAGTAGAAATGTTCATCTACTCGCCAAATGCGAGTAAAGTTGCTGAAACAAATTGTTGGTTTGGCTAGTAAAGTTTGCTCTCTGGCTAGTAAACTTTCAGAATCACTAGCCAAAGGCGAGTACACCATTTGTTGGACTTTCAGGGCTCATGATTACTACTTTTTCCTAGCAACTAACCACTATGCATATTTCTAAACTATTACAACTACAGCAGCAACTACGTAGTTTCTGTTGCAACTGACTGGATGTTGTTATTCACGGTACAGTAACAAAAAAACCGTTGATTTTCAAAAGAATCCCAAATTTCAGACTTCCTCCCTTTTAAGACTTAATTTTTGTTTTAGATGTTCGGTTGATATAACCTTTTGTAAGTTCACTTCCTGCGATTCCATTTTAAGACTCCCTCCCTTTTAAGATCATCATTATAATCATCCTCATCTCATTAATCATCCAAAATTATAAATTTGTCCTTACATCCGATTTTCTCAGATTTTCCAAGGTTGTTAAGGGCGTGCATTTCAATGTGATTAAGACTTTTAAGTATACTGATACTTAAATGGTATATATGGCATTTCAACGTTCCTACGAACTTTGGCACAAGTGTTGCATACCGTAACCCATTCACTGCTTTGAAATTCATTGCTTGCTGGAAATTTTCTTGAAGAAGAGAGGGTATGAAGAGCAAAGCATTTTAGCAGTCTTACGCAAGATAATTAGCTTTATATATTACACACTGAACAAACTTTGAATTCAACTGCAGTTCAAAAACTTGAAGGTAAAAGGTCTGCTTGAATACAACGACTATACCACCTTCAGGATACAATCAGAAGATCAAAAGTAAATGTGACTGATTTCTTTTAAATATGTAATATGTTACCATACTATCTCCTTTTGAAATAGCAGATTAATTTTCTTCAAAAGTGCCATTGATACCGCACTTTGGTTTGCAAGCAATACATATTACGGAAAGAGTGGCTGTTTCTAAAATTGCTCAACATGCATCCATGAGCTTTGAATACAAATGTAAATTAAACCAAACATTTCAAAACTGAAGTGAAGTAAAGAAAAGCATTAAAAAGAAAGAAGGACCAGCTAGACTAGTCTTTCTTCTTGAAAGATCTCAGCTTCTTCGTGTGAGTAAAGCTCTGTAAGTATAGTCTTTGAAACAATACAAACAAGTAATTTAAAGTACTGTTATTCTGACTAGACAGTATTTACATGTATCGGTGTACAATATTACTACGGCTAAATGCTACATACCGTTACGTATTAGTGATCTAATTTTATGCTCCCTCTTTATTCAGATAAAGAATATTAAAACTTACAACTCAGTCTACCCCCCCCCCCCCCCCCCACACACACACACACATATGTTTCAATGACCCCAATCTAGTTTCGCCATTAAACAGATATAAGATGCATTTGATATACTTCTTAACATAATTCTTTCAAGCGTGCATTTAAAAAACAAATGCGCATGTTAACAATATGTATGATTTCAGAACAGTTGCAGAATGTCTCAAAAACGAATACATTGTAAATCTGATTCAGTGATTGTCAATCAGATGTGATAATTAACAAAATACAAAATAAAAAGCCCACAGTCCAGAAGCCTAGAAGAAGCGATATTGTCATGAAGTATGAAATCTCCCAGCAAACCTCAAATCTTTCAAAAAGTCACCCACAGTATTCATCCTAACACTTTAATCATAACACCACTGTCAACGTCACTGCATTTCTATGCACAACAAATTGACGAAGGAATTAATTAAATCAACAGCAACCACCACTCTCTCCTTCTCCTTCGGCTAAATGC
This sequence comes from Littorina saxatilis, assembly GCF_037325665.1. NCBI lineage: Eukaryota > Metazoa > Mollusca > Gastropoda > Littorinimorpha > Littorinidae > Littorina > Littorina saxatilis. The sequence continues at coordinate 71,728,938 of NC_090247.1, forward strand.
ACAGTCTCCCGTGGGCGAGCGAAACCTGGTTTGACACCATCCCAACCATCTTCTAAACGAATGTGACCATCTTGGAGATGCTGGTACGTGTCTTTGGCTATCTGAGAGAAAGACTCCTCGATGTTTTGCCCTGTTTTGGCCGACGTCTCGAAAAACTTTAGTCCATGCATTTCAGCAAACCTTCGACCTTCTCTGGCGGTCACCTGCCTTCCGTCTTCTTTGTCGCTTTTGTGTCCGAGGACGAGGAATATCGCTTTGTGCGGCTCGATGTGGTTCCTGGCCTCCTCGTACCACTGTTTCAGGTTTTCGAAGGTGCTGCGTTTCGTGATGTCGTACACGATGATGACCCCGACTGAATTGCGGTAGTATGACCTTGTGATTGACCTGCAAGAGAAATGTTTACAGCTGATGATACCTGTGATTGTAAGATTGTGATAACATAAGCAACAGGGATATTTTTGGTGTCCTCAGTTGGTAAGGCCTAAAAAAAAAATAGGTGTGGTTACGGTAACCCGACCTACCCTATTTTTTGGGGCCGACCCTGTAACTTTTTATTACATTTGTCAAAAAACCACACAAAAAAACAAGAAAACGAGTGCAGAAAACGCAATGAAAGCGAAAGCGCCCGAGTCGCACACTTATTTCCCTGTCAAGTAGGTTTAATTTGTACACATTAGAAAAAAAAAGTAAAAAAAAAAAAGAGATTGGTTGCCTTCCTACCCTATTTTTTGGGCTTTGTTACCGTAACCACACCTATTATTTTTTTGGGCCTAAAACGCCAAAACACTGTCAAATCACTGAAGAATTGGTTGTCATTTTGACAAAGGGACGATTTTCAGAAATAACGGGTTTTTTTATGGGTTGTGGAAGCAAGAGCTGCTTTCCCTTGTTTCCATAGAAACACATTGTACAATATCACAAGAAGCTTGCCGCAGTGTTTCTAATTTTATGAAAAAGCAAGGAAAAACAAGGGAAAGCAACTCTTCCACAACCACTAAAAACCTGACAGTTATTTGAAGAACTTGTCTATTGCCAAAGTTTTACACCGTGGGGAAGAAGGTGATGCCAAGAATTGCAATAAAACCTGGGAACATTTTCTATACTTTTGAGTCCAGATATTTGCTAAAATTTGCTGAAGAAACTTTTATAATTATTCCTTGCAACATACATTCCTGTGTAAACAATTTTTTCAATGAGCGACAATTAAGTGGACATGTTTACCTATAACAACCAGCCTTTGCATCCGTAATTATTCTCTCTGCACATGTATTAGTGCATAGAATAACTAAGTCGTGTTGAGGATCAATAAATCTTAATTACTTTTGAACTTTAACCATGCATCTAGCCTACAACACGTAATCTAACGATCCCCGGGTTTCCCCAAACTTCTCTCTGTCTCTTCTTCTCTTTGACAACTTATCTCCTCTTATTGTACCCAGGATTGCTCAATCTCTGCCCACCTGCTAAATCATAAAGGAAATGAAAAGTCATAGTAATAGTATTACACCCTTTCCACTTGTCAAGTTTTCTATGACAACATCGGCTATTAAAACACCTGCGCAGTTATTAGTGCACACTTTTGTCCGTATTTCTCGCTGTCCTTATTTCTGAAGAATCACGTCATACATTCCTGACAAATAAAGACCTCTGGAACAGAATGTAAACAAGCTGCATTACGTGGCCATTTTGAATACATTACCAAAGCGTCCAAGAGATAAACAACGCAAAACCAAAGACAGACAAATTAGAGACACGCAGGTCATCAACGATGAATCAAGAGAAGCTCAAATATATTACCGGAATCTCTCTTGTCCTGCGGTATCCCAGATCTGCAGTTTCACACGAACACCAGGCTTGACTTCCATCAGCCGAGCGTAAAAGTCGACTCCAACAGTGGGATCACACGCATCTTCAAACTTCCCGTCTGTGAAGTAGCGTAAAATGGAAGACTTGCCAACAGTGCTGTCACCGATGAGAATAAGTCTGAATTGATATTCGAAAATTGGCTCACACATTTTCGATGCCGGTCACCTGTTTTTTTCGTCGTTAAAAAGAGATCAATACATTATCATGAATGAACTGTAGCAGTCGCCAGGATGTGCTATCGCAGGTGTAGCAAGGGACGTCACTCACATTACATATTCATGAGTTACTCCTCTTGTCCATGTGAAGAAGAAAAAATCGTCTGCATATTCAGTGGCAGAAAGTATTCCACCGGTTTTTTTGTGTTTTTTTAAAATCACAATTAATCTGTAACGATTATATACATAGCTGACGGAAACTTCAACTGCCGGATTGCCAGAATGGTGTGCCTGTATGTGTTTTTGGTTGTGTGTGTGTGTGTTGGTGTGTGTGTGTGTGCATGTGTGTGTACGTGTGCTCGTGCGTGCGTGCGTTTATGAAACTTTGCATGGGAGTTCCTCCAGATAGTGTCCAGACATGTTTGTGTGTGTGTGTGTGTGTGCGAGTGTTTTTTCTCATTTTTGTTACAAATATTTTTGATTACGTATTTTTGGGCCTTTTACAAAAGTTGAAGCGGCACTGTGGCGACCGCTTTTTCTCCAATCAAAATGATTGAATTTTGGTTAAACAAAGCTTGATCTTAACTCTTACCAGTTCGGGGGTTTTAGGGCATATTTTACAGTGCTGTTGGTGCCTACTTGCCGAGTGGCTATCTGGGGTCATATTCTAAATGAAATATAGAAAGTTATATATCAAATGAAAGGAAAATGAATAAGCTTTTCATATTTGCAAAGAGAATTGTGCTATCTTTAAAGGTAAATTTTTTTATGGGGGTGACAACATGATTTTTGTTGAAATTTGTACGCCCATTTTTTGGAACACGTGACAAACACAAAGAAGAAATTTTTTTTGTGTTCAGTTTATTTTAGATATGCTGCTAACTAGTCTGTTTTGGCATTCATTTTACATAACATAGCAAAGTTTTATAGAGTTTTGCTGATAAACAAAAAAGTTATTGTCACCTGAATACCCCCACCCAAATTTCAAAGTTGGACGTTTCATGCCTAAGGCCCCCCCCCAAAAAATATTCTGTTTACGGTATCCTGACTGACCCTATTTTTTCGCGCGACCCTAGACTTTTGTTTGGCATTTGGTAAAAAATAATTTGAAAAAAAAAAATCTGAAAAAAAAAAATTTGAAAAAAAAAATTTGAAAAAAAATTAAAAATTTGAAAAAAAAAGAAAAAAAAGGGGGGCTTTGTTTTTTGGCAAAATAACTTAAAAATATGTTTTGGGGAAATAAAAAAAAAGGCCCGACCTACCGACCCTATTTTTTTGGCCTATGTTACCGTTAACAGACTTTTTTTTTTGTTGTGCCTAATAATGCATTTCTATAACTAACTTATAACAAAAACCCAGCTTGTTTCAGTCATAAAGTGTGTCTTAAATATGAGTTTATCCACTGTCCGACCCATCCAATGTAAAAAAAAAATAAAAAAAAATTATAATTAGATAATTGGTCAGTGGAAAACTACAGGGGGGGCATCGTAAGCTTGCTTACGATGGGCAAGGGAGCGAACTGGTAAGAGTTAATTTACTTTTTGTCAAGTTTTGACTAAATGTCTAGACCAGTATCGAAACAAGGATGGCGGTGTTGGTGGTGGTGTGTGTGTACTGTGTGTGTGTGCATGTGTCCACAGTGATTCCTAAAAAAGTACCTCACATATATTTATGAAACTTTGCATGGGAGTTAGTCTCGATAATATCCATACAGGGTGTTTAAGAAAAAAGAAGTTTGAATGTCTTTGATGAGGTATTCGCTTTTTACAAATGTTGAGGCAGCACTGTGGAATGTGCTTTATCAATTTAAAAGAATAGAAATGTTGGTCAAACAAGGCTTTTTTTGTCAGGACAAAGGGATTGAATTTCAGCTACTTAATTAAATGGTTTTTTAAAGTTGTCATTGAAATTGAATTTTCACTAAAGGATTCATAAATCACTGCATCAAATTTCTTATCATCTCCTCGATCCACAAACATGTACATTATGTCGTATTTGTATTTAATACAAAGCTTGAAAATTAAGAAAATCTATTTTATGCAAATGCGGTTCATGTGGCTTGTGTTACCAAGACAACGTGTCAGCGCTTCCTGGGACAAGAGAGAGAGAGAGAGAGAGAGAGAGAGAGAGAGAGAGAGAGAGAGAGAGAGAGAGAGAGAGAGAGAGAGAGAGAGAGAGAGAGAGAGATCAAACCAGAAACAAATGAACTGGAACATCCATTCATCCATACAAACATACAAGAATAATACATCCAGGCTCATTTATTGTGTGGTACATTCACATCAAATTTTTTTGGGTTTTTTTTTAACCTTTTTTTCTCAAAAAATTAATATGGGCAATGTAAGCAATACAAAATCCACCCTAAAAATGTATTAAATTTTACTAATACTGATTTAAAAATATGAAAGAGAAAAAAAAAATCAAAGATGAATTTTTGATCTCGGTACACAAACAAGGTATAAAAGGATGGAATGGTAGCAGTTTCTCACATGGTGTAATAAGTTTATAACGCACATTTTTAATTTTAAATCTTACCTCACGAGTTTTTTCAACCCTAAGATGGCCTGAAGATCATCATAATAGACTTGCTTGTGGTTAGGGAACACACGAAATTTTATTTCTCTATCAACAACCGTACTTTGGTTTTGCAATGAAATATGCTGGATTTTTCAAGCAATCATTTAACTCATATTTCTAATGCACGTCTTACACTAACTGTTAAGCACTCACTGTTGCATCATGATAAAAGGAATATATTCTGATCTTTTTTCTTGCTTTCTGCAAAATGCCCAAGTTGCTTAAAAAAAACTTGATGCAGTCAGAATACTATACAAGCAAGATTCTAATTTCACCCTAATTGTACATTAACCTGAACAGAGAAATGCCCAAAAAATAAATAAATAAGAATATAAAAAAAAGTAGATAAATCCATACAAAATAAATACATTTTAAAAAAGGAACATGAAATATCTAACAACAACTGTATCTACCATATTGCAGCAGCCTAGAACGATGGAAATCAAACCAGAATAAGTGGCGGGACTGTCAAAAATCATCTTCATCAAACTGTTCACAACTCCTGCGGAACAATTGTAAGGCCAAACAATGGATCACAGTCTGGAAAACAGTGTTAACAAGGAAAAAGACTTTTTGATCTCTAATGCCTATTAGCTGAAAGTAATCTTCACAACACTGGACAACAATTAATGGTTGTGCATAAGCCACATAAAATTAAATTGGATTTGTTAATGCGGACGCCAGAACTGTAACAGAAGTGGTCTGATTTGAACACAAGCCAATGATAAAGTCCATTTCTTCTCCTCTTATTGCATATAAGCACCCTTTCTTCTTCTATTATCACATAAAAATGATGACAGAATGCAAACAAACTAAAGTATACTGATCACACACACACACACACGCACACACACACACGCACATACACTCACACACACACACACATCCCCCTAGCCTTACTACAATGCAGATCATAATACACTGTAGCCTTTTGGATTCAAGAGACATATATATTCATAGTTTGTATGCCAGGAGTAGTGTGTGACTGCATGAGTGTGTAAACACCCATAGGCTATATCTTTTACCTTCTGTGAAAATGTCTTCAATTATGAATATTTATTTTTATCAGTTTGCTTCTGCTACATCACATAATTTCTCCTTACACAACAAATTTCTTTCTTTCTTTCTTTCTTTATTTGGTGTTTAACGTCGTTTTCAACCATTCAAGGTTATATCGTGACGGGGGAAGGGGGGAGATGGGATAGGGGAAAGGGGGGAGATGGGATAGAGCCACTTGTTAATTGTTTCTTGTTCACAAAAGCACTAATCAAAAAATTGCTCCATGGGCTTGTAACGTTGTACAATATATGACCTTACTGGGAGAATGCAAGTTTCCAGTACAAAGGACTTAACATTTCTTACATACTGCTTGACTAAAATCTTTACAAACATTGACTATATTCTATACAAGAAACACTTAACAAGGGTAAAAGGAGAAACAGAACCGTTAGTCGCCTCTTACGACATGCTGGGTAGCATCGGGTAAATTCTTTCTCGTCCCAACCAATATGGGACTCCCCCTAACCCGCGGGGGGTACAACAAATTTCGAAGATGTTCACATTTTCAAATAACAACAATGGAGAATGTACAGAAAATGCTTCAGTCCGATTACGTAAAAATGCTGCAAGACAGGAAAATTAGTACACTGCAAACCAAACTACACACAACAATTCTGTTCATGACCCTGTCGTGCAAAGTAAGTAAAAGGTAATAGCCATCCTATAAAAAGGATGCTGCCAAAGCATTTCTCAAGAGCAGACTTTGACGTCGTCGTGGAATTTTGGTGTAACTCGAAGGGAAGGACAAAACTAATTATTTTCCTTATGAAATAGTTATTACATGTATATTCATTCTTGGTGTGGATAGAAAGATAGAAGAATGTTAAATCATATATTGTTAATCGTATTTATGAGAATATTCCTCATGGAGAATGATTTACTCTAAGTCTGAAGCACAAAACATCAAAATTGCCAAGAATCGAGTTACGCCAAAATTCCATGATGACATCAATTTGCTAAATCAGCGAATGTATCCTGAGGTTGAAATTGAGCCCAGCTAGATTTATCAACAGCCAACCAGGGTCTTTAGGTACAGTCATCTATACATTTCAGAATGTAAGACATATGCTAGTCATGGGTGAGACTGACAAAAGTCATGAATCCTGAACCTCAACTGGGAAAAAAAAAAGGAAAAAAAAAGGCAATAATCAAATCCGGATTTCCAGCATAGACCAGAAGAATCCCACCCATGCATATTTCAAAATAAGGCCTCAATTAACAAGAAGAGCAAACGCTCGATCGAGTCACTTTCGCAGTTCTGAATATTATATGAGGCATCAGATGGACAGGAAGAAATTGCTATTCACAACACAATACAGATGTAAATAATTTGATGTAAAGAATAATCCTATAAAGTTTGAATCAAATCCGATGAATAGTTTCAGAGATATGATATTTCAATTTTTTTCCTTCAAGACATACCTGTGACCTTGAAAAAGGTCAAAGGTCACCAAAGCAGACGTCAAAGTGTAGAGGTCACTGGGAGTCACGTTCACATAAAATTTGAGCCCGGTCACTTTTATAGTTTCCGAGAAAAGCCCAACGTTAAGTTGTGTGTTGCCGAACAGAAAAGGCTAGTTATCTCCCTTGTTTTTCTGATAACGTTCGTAAAAGGCTACAGATGTAAATACTTTGATGTAAAGAATAATCCTACAAAGTTTCAATCACATCCGATGAACTTTGTCAAAGATATAAAATGTCTAATTTTTCCTTTGACGCTGACCTGTGACCTTGAAAAAGGTCAAAGGTCAACGAAACCATCGTTAAAGTGTAGAGGTCATTGGAGGTCACGACTAAACAAAATATGAGCCGGATCGCTTTGATAGTTTCCGAGAAAAGTCCAACGTTAAGGTGGTGTCTACGGACGGCCGGCCGGACGGCCAGCCGGCCGGACGGCCGGCCGGCCGGACAGACTAACACTGACCGATTACATAGAGTCACTTTTTCTCAAGTGACTCAAAAATCAGAATTCATGACATATAAAGAAAACATACTGTAATACTAATAAGAACTGAGTTTGAAACTGAAAGATATGTCTGTACCATGCAAGGAAAATTGTGAAGTTCTAAACACTGCAGTGAGACGCAACTTGAATTTGTGAATCAATGTAAAAAAAAAAAGAGAACAGTCATCTCCAGCCAAATGTCCGACCTCTAACCGCCTAGTTTTGGTGTACATGTATTATAAAGCTTAAAAATTTTTCATTGAACTACAATGGATATGCATAGTAAGAGAGAAACTGCCATGTAAGCTCAATTCGATCTCTTGGCTCATCTGAAGAAACATATATCTTCAATGTGATTTTGAAAAATACCTCTCTCAAGGTATAATCACAAGGGTCACAAAAATGAAATTCAATATAATGTACACACAGTCAGGTACAATTAAATGTGTACTGAAAACGTAAATCAAGGCTGTTCCGATGAAGAACACTTGTGTACAACGAAGTACTAATTTCACACAAACCACATCATTTATTATTTCTCGACCCTACCTCAACAATAACAAAACACACACACACACACACACACACACACACACACACACATGATATATATGCAGCCACACATATGCATGTACATGCATATATACTGACACACACATGCATACAATGGCACTCTTCTGACACACATTTTGCACCAACAGTTAAACAAATCTCAAATTCAAAAAAATGTCAAAATCCTGATTGAGCGGACCAGTTATTTCCAGCACAACATTCTGTCTGCTATAAGATTTTAAACAACACATATTGAGCAAAGCCACAGGCAAGGAATTAGACAAATTGTTCATTACTGATAATATTCCCTCCAATATACATGTATTTGTATCCAAGTCTCACTCCCATTTTACACTCATACTTGTCTGCATAGAAAAAAAGGTCACCAAGATCACGAACACAATCTGTTCTATTTGAGGCAAATGAAGCCTGATTATATTTATATTAAGATTGTACTCCAATTTGATTACACTGGCACATGAAGTTTATTTTAATGAACACTTTTCACCATCCAAATAGGAACATATCAGTGTTGTTAAACACATTTGGTTTCATTTCCAAGTGGCATTACAGAATTACCATGGAAATGCAAATCCCCATGGAAATGTAGAAATTGAAATTGAAATTGGCACGCAGTGCATTGCTAGAACCAAAAACAACTGAATCAGACAGCGTCAGCCCAATGCAAGCTTCCAGTAACACTAACAGCGCAGATATGCCAGAGATTCTTCAAGTTCAAGCAAATGTGGAGTACTACCCATTACTTTTGAAGCTCTGTTCTACAATGTATTTGTGCTCTATGCAAGCTTCAAGTGAAACAACATAAATGCCAGTCTCTTCCAGCAAGCTTGGTTTTCTATTTGGCGGTTTAAAACACAGTTCTGCATGGTTTTTCTATTTGGCGGTTTAACAAAGTTCTGTCTGACTAGCTGTGCAAGCGTCATGTAATCTTGCAAATTGCAACATACATGCTCAGTTCTTTCTTTGACCTTTCTGGCAGCAATGATAGGTGAAGGCCTGTCCAGCAGGTGTCGGCAGTCAGCAATATGCAGAAACTTCTTGCACATTTCTGAAAATATTGCTGTACTTTCGACAGATCTGTCAAACTTTTTTTCATGGTGGGAGAACTTTGGGGGCCCGGTAGCTCAGTTGGTAGAGCACTGGACTTGTGATCGAAAGGTCGCAGGTTCGAATTCGGGCCGGGACGGACACGGGTCAACTTTATGTGCAGACCCAGAGACGGAAGCCATGTCCCACCCCTGTGTCATCACAATGGCACGTAAAAGACCTTGGTCATTCTGCCATAAGTGCAGGTGGCTGAATACACCTAAACACGCAGACACCTGGGTAGCGCGACTCCGTTGCTGCTAGCTTTCCACTGGGAGGAAGCGACCCGAATTTCCCAATGGGACAATAAAGTAATGAAAAAAAAAAAAAAAAAAAAAGAAAGGGGATAAATCCCAGGACTGAAGAAAACTTCCCAAAATTGCCAAAACTTGTACGGCCATTTCAATAAATTTGCAAAAGAAGACAAGTCACAGCAAAATGACTGGTTCAGGGAAGTTGAGCTGTAATGAATCCCACAGAGTAGACCTGCTACAAGACACATTTGGCACAATGTACACAGTGGCCATGAACCGGTTTGAGATCTTTGTTGCTGCCGTCTTCTTGCGATTCCTGTGTTCTGGACATTTCTTTTCTTGCCTCCTCGTTGTCTCCCTTGGAGTCAGTCCAGTTCGGAATCTGATTCACTCAATAGGCTGTCCTGTGAGAAATAAAAGAAGTCATTAATGCCATAGAATAAACAACACAACAACAAAAACAAGAAAAATTCCTTAAAATAAAAAAATAAAAATGTCCATGGAAGATGTGGACAAAACACATTTTCTCTGTTCCCTCAACACACTTCGGTAAGTCATAATCTAGGGAATTACACATACAAAAAAGCAATAGATGCTAAAAAAATAAAATAACTGACACTAATGTTTGCTCCACCCAAAAGCCTGAAGATCAATTGTACTTTTTGATGTGTACGAAAAGGGTAAATACAACAGACAGATGAACAGCTAACTTTCTCTCTCTTTCTCTCTGAAAGTAAACACACTAAGACATAAAAACACACACACAAACACACACACACTCACTAATTCTCACACACATACAAACAAACACACACACACACACACACACTAACAAACACACTCGCTTTCTCACACACACGCACAAACACACACCATCTAACACTTACAAAGCCACCCTGGTCCATAATCCACCGAGCGAATCTGTCAGAAAAGTAACGCAAGGTCATCTCCTTGACGTCTCCGGCCAGCTTTGACCCTTTGCCGACCGCCGACATGACCCCTTTGGACGTGTAGAAGAACAATGCCAGATGGTTCCAGCTGACCTCCTCCCCCATGGAGTGCTGCACTGTTTTCTGGAAGCGGTCGTAGGTCTCCGCTTTGGCCTGTTCTATCATTTGCTGAGCATGCTCATCAATCTGAAAGACATGACGTCAAAGATCATAAGTAAACTGCATATCTCATTGTCTGAAGTTTTGAGAAAAATGTTAACAAGCCAAAAAAAAAGACGCTCAAATCAAGGCAACTCGATTTACTCTAAAAACAGAAGAATTATGCTGGTTTTTCATATATGTGACTTCTGCTTCCCCTTTTCACATGGTATAGAAGTGATCAAGAGGTATAGAGGGCACTCTCTGCTGCAAAACTGCCTAACCATGAGTTATGTAATATTTTTAATTTTTTAATTTTTTTAATTTTTTGTCTTTACACCTGTTCCTTGTCCCGTTGTGCTCTCACACCGCCCCGTTTCTGCACTCGCTGCTCCATCCACATCTGAATTTCGTTCCGCTGCCAGACTTGTCGATTTTACAGACGCTCCAGGGGGGATGTCGGGTCGCTGCGGTAGGCTACCCTCGGAAGATGACACTGCACTTCTGCTGAGTCACTTCGACGGTGTTCAGTAGTGGGTCTGTCCCGAGCTAACTGACGCAGCCCACTACCTACTATGTCCCCTACTAACGACATTGACTGTTAAGTCGCGGAGCCAGACTGAGTGAGCGCCCCCTCCAGAGAGCAGACCGCCACCACATCTCTCCATCGACCCCCAGAACGTCACACGTTGAAGACTGACAGCAGAACTACTATTCAGGGAAGGATCGAATAGGAACATTAACACTGAGACCAAGGTCACCATGAGAGCTCCGGGCATGAAGGGCCACAAGAGCAAGGACTGATGATGCTTTGGATTTCCAATTTGGTTTGAGACTACATGACAGCTAGGGCAGCACTCTACGCTTACTGTCATAATATATCCTGGCGTCAACCAGGCCTGAGAACTGCCGCACCTGCGGTGTTGGTCAGGTAAACAGAACCTGAGCACCCTCAAAGTCGCATTCTTTAACCAGGCATGAGCAAGATCGGTCGCCCACTCGCCACAGGCGACCAGAAATGAGTGTGGGCGAGTAGAAAGTCTTATAATGATCGCCCACTTGGCGAGTGAAAATTTTGGGTCTGTGGTATTATCATTTTACGAGCGACGATTGTCTGTTGTGAAGCACCAAAAAATAGGTAAACTCAAACAAAAAGATCAAAGACACCGAGGGGGGACACGCCATGCACCTGCTAACGCAAGACCAGCGTGCTCGTGTCGCTCAACTGATCCGATTGGTACAAGTGCTTGCAAAAAAACTGCTCGTCTTTCACCACGTTTGAATGGATGAAATCGTTTTGTTCTTTGGTAACTCATTTTTGTGGACGAGTCAATTTGTTTGTGGGCTAGTCGATTTTGAAACTTACTAGCCCACAAGGCGAGTGAACATTTTGGAACTTGCTCATGCCTGTTAAGTGAATGACACTCGGCTGTGTGATCCCAGCCTTCCCATAGGAACCATAGCACTTCCACTCTGGGTAGGAGCCGGCCGTAGCCCGAAAAACCCACATGTAATTTTCTTAGGGAATAATTAAATTGCATTAAATTAAGTTCTTCCACAGAAATGTGTCAAACTTATACACTGGCTTTTTGTTTGCTGGGCTACAGGAATTTGTCGAACTCGTAAAAAATATGGTCGTGCAGAAGGGATAAGAATTAAGAGAAGCCTATTTTGAGACTGTGCACAGTGCAGCTGTGTCATACCTCAGATTTTGCGGAATGTGTGTGTGTGTGTGTGTGTGTGTGTGTGTGTGTGTGTAAGTGCATGTGTGTGTGTAAGTGCATGTGTGTGTGTGTGTGTGTACACGCAGGGCAACAGGTACGTTACTACTTTTTTGAATGTGTGTTTTGATTGACAGCTTACTCTATACAGCCAACCATTTCAAGCATAGTTATAATTCCAGAATCTTGTCTTTTGTTTTGATACATTCTCACACTCTGGAGAACAAATTAAAAAATGAAACAGACAAGAAACAAGAATTAAGCATGCATGTTTAAAAAATAGTAAATATTGCCTACCACGTTTGAATTACGGTCACCAAGGTCCCTCAAGCACGCCAAAATATCTTTCACCAGGTCCTCTTGTGAAGCATCACCTGTCAAATAAAACATGTAAAACTGAACAAATGCCTTCGCGGTAACCATTTTATATTCATAACTATCAGGGACCAAACAATGTGAGTTGAACCATCCAGCCTTGTCAAAGGGTTTCTGAGATAACTAGAAGTTAACAATCGGCACATTTCATTTTTATTCAAAGCTCCTGAGATTATTGTTGAGATTCTGGTACAGTGCAACCCCCTCTTAGGACCTCAAAAAACCTGATAATATCACGTCTTAGTACTCTTGCAAAGGAGTGAGTCTTAAAATGGGAGTAAATTTAACAAATTGAAGATGTCAAAAATCCAGGTCTTACAAAGGGCTAAGTGGAGGTACGAAAAGGGGGTTCCCCTGTAGTCTATCATTTTACAGGTCAAAACTTATCATCTTCCTACCTGCAGCAGCTTGACCGGCAGGTTCGCGAGAGTGTCCATCAGAGTCGGAAATGCCGCTTTCGGCAGCGTAGGACTCTCCGATGTGTACGAGTTTCTGGGCGATCTTACTGTACAGCTCGTCTTTCTCCTTCTTTGTCCGTTCGTGAAACGGAATACCATCCTCAGTAGCCTCCATAGCTCGTTTGCTGCCATTCCCACCATCGTGCATGTCATTATCTGTTTCTCCTGTTTCGAAAAGAATGAAATACACAATCAGATTCCAGGTAAAACCGAAACGTACATGGTGTAAAGCAGGAAAGTGCCATGCAAGAAAATAAAAGAATGTTCTTACATTTAAATTATCATTTCTTTCCATAATTAGAACCAGTCCTCTCTTTCTCTCACACTCTCTCTCTCTCTCACACACACACACACGCACAAGCTCTTTTAGCACCCAGTAAACACATAATGGCAAATACTCTTTCCTCTCTCTTGTCTAACAGTAACACACAAACACTCACACAACTGTACACAACAAACATATATAAGGCCAAAAAAAAAAATAAGTCTGTTTACGGTAACCCGACCGACCCTATTTTTTTCGCGCGACCCTAGACTTTTTTTTGGCATTTGGGAAAAAAAAAAAATTAAAATAACGTAAAAATATGGTTTTTTGGAAAATAAAAAAAATAAAAATCCCGACCTACCGACCCTATTTTTTGGGCCTATGTTACCGTAAACAGACCTTTTTTTTTTTGTTTGCCTAAACAGTGACCAAAAGTTATACACAGAACTAAACAGACACTCTCTTTTTCTCTGTAGAACTTTTTAAGTTACATACACACATCATACACAATCATGTAGCCATACACACAGTCACCAAATCCCCTCCAATACACGGACACAAACAGTGTAACCCCCCCTCATAACACAACAGGGTACTGACCATCATGAACTAAGGAGGTCTGCCATTGTAATCCTTCACGCGAACCAAAACTGTTTTCGTCCATAAATGGAATATCATCACCGGGATTATCCAATTCATTGCCACCTTTGGGGACAGAAGCAAAAGAGTACAGGCTACTGGACTTGTCCCCGCCGGTTCGATGAGATTCCGTGCTGGAACTGTGAGGGAAGGTGGAGGGGGAGGCTGACACTGACGATTCTTTTCTTTCACTTCCAGGAACTGAGAGGGTGGTGGACGGATGTTTTCCATCATGAGAAGTCTCACTCTGAGCTGTGGTGTATTTGTCAGGTGATGGAGTTGGAGATTTGCTGCTGCCTATAGAGGATGCTGAATTCCTAGCTCTGTCGCCGATGTCATCTGAAAACAAAAAGCGTAGGCATGGTTTCACTCACAACTCTGCATGGGACTAACGGGAGTTTTCCTGTTGTTTTAAATATTAAGATTTTTAGTTAATTTTATTATCTAATTTTGACAATTTGGAAGTTATCTTGGAGGAACATTGGTAGGCTTTTCACAATACTGAAGAGCCATTAGAGATACTGATGTACATGCATGAATCAGAAAAAACAAAGGCAGCGAGACATACACACACAAAAAGGCAATTCACACCCATGCATGCACACATATTTATGCCAATACTTTGCTCAGCTTGGTAAGAAGAAAATAATTTTTGTAAATTATAATCAATACCAACAAGAAGAGCAAACGCTCGATCGAGTCACTTTCGCAGTTCTGAATATTATATGAGGCATCAGATGGACAGGAAGAAATTGCTATTCACAACACAATACAGATGTAAATAATTTGATGTAAAGAATAATCCTATAAAGTTTGAATCAAATCCGATGAATAGTTTCAGAGATATGATATTTCAATTTTTTTCCTTCAAGACATACCTGTGACCTTGAAAAAGGTCAAAGGTCACCAAAGCAGACGTCAAAGTGTAGAGGTCACTGGGAGTCACGTTCACATAAAATTTGAGCCCGGTCACTTTTATAGTTTCCGAGAAAAGCCCAACGTTAAGTTGTGTGTTGCCGAACAGAAAAGGCTAGTTATCTCCCTTGTTTTTCTGATAACGTTCGTAAAAGGCTACAGATGTAAATACTTTGATGTAAAGAATAATCCTACAAAGTTTCAATCACATCCGATGAACTTTGTCAAAGATATAAAATGTCTAATTTTTCCTTTGACGCTGACCTGTGACCTTGAAAAAGGTCAAAGGTCAACGAAACCATCGTTAAAGTGTAGAGGTCATTGGAGGTCACGACTAAACAAAATATGAGCCGGATCGCTTTGATAGTTTCCGAGAAAAGTCCAACGTTAAGGTGGTGTCTACGGACGGCCGGCCGGACGGCCGGCCGGACAGACTAACACTGACCGATTACATAGAGTCACTTTTTCTCAAGTGACTCAAAAACCGAACACAAAAGTCTTGAATTCCTGATTTTTTCATGCACGCTCTCTCTTTTTGTGAGTGTTTTAAATTCTGTTTTCTGTCTTAAGGTTTCAAGGTTTTATTATTAATATTAAAAGTCATCACAAGGGGCCCACTTGGGGCATGGGGATTAGGAACAGGATTAACATATACAGCAATTATAAAGAGGCATAGCAATTGATTAATCATCAAATTGAACAAAAACAAATATATATATTTATATATTACATCATTATATATTACATCATATAATCCCCCATATACATCCGTCGCCACAGATCTACACAAACACACAACTTACTTTGTGATGTGTTCCGCTTGTCTCTTTTGATACTGAAAGATTTTCGTATTGTGTCGAAAAAAGCCTGTCCAGCAATGTTCCTTTGCTTCTCCTTGCCGTCGTTCTGGGATGTGATACTGCCATCTTTACTCTCAAGAGTTCCTCGTCGCTTGTCTCCCTTGTCTGGTGATGCTTTCACACCGTTCTTATCCAAGTCTTTTTCTTTGCTACCAGCTTTCTTCTTCAGTTTCTTGGGGCTGCTCTTAGGACTGTCTTTCTCTCTCGGAGTGAGTTTCTTCGCTCTCTCATCCCGATGAAGTGCGTGTAGGAACCGGCTCTTGGCTTTCCCCAGCAGGCTTTTCTTTTTTCGATGTTCGGACATATCAGCGCTGTCGCCTTCGGTGTCCGCTGACGAAACGGAACCAGTCCTCCCAGACAGTCGCCGTTTTGCGTGTCTCTCGATACCTTCCAAGTCTTTTGGCTTAAGCGGTTCATCTTTGGAGGCACCCCTCATTCGGGAGGGCATGGTTTTACACCGCTCGATACCACTGTCATTCAAGTCGAGCTCATCTCTTTCGTCGATAGTTTCACCCGATGATTTCAGTCTGACCGGGTGAGTCCTGTGTCGCAGTGGGCGTCCATGGGCGCCGTACGGTGCATTCATATGCTTCTGGAGAAGTTCGTCAAGGATTCTGGAGGCATCTTCGTACAGCTCTGGTCCTGACGGCCTCTTGACCCGAACGTAATGACCTTTGCCGTTGGCCATTCTGATGCGATTGTGCGAATTCTACAACAGATAAAACATTTCTCATTTCAAACCGGATCAAGTATCAATCAATCAATGAATATGAGGCTTATATCGCACGTATTCCGTGGGCACAGTACGTTCTAAGCGCAGGGATTTTTTTTAAATTTTTTTATTTTATTTTTTATTTTATGCAATTTATATCGCGCACATATTCAAGGCGCAGGGATTTATTTATGCCGTGTGAGATGGATTTTTTTTTACACAATACATCACGCATTCACATTGGCCAGCAGATCGCAGCCATTTCGGCGCATATCCTACTTTTCACGGCCTATTATGCCAAGTCACACTGGTATTTTGGTGGACATTTTTATCTATGCCTGTACAATTTTGCCAGGAAAGACCCTTTTGTCAATCGTGGGATCTTTAACGTGCACACCCCAATGTAGTGTACACGAAGGGACCTCGGTTTTTCGTCTCATCCGAAAGACTAGCACTTGAACCCACCACCTAGGTTAGGAAAGGGGGGAGAAAATTGCTAACGCCCTGACCCAGGGTCGAACTCGCAACCTCTCGCTTCCGAGCGCAAGTGCGTTACCACTCGGCCACCCAGTACAGTGGAACCGGTTAAGACCCCCCAATTTAAGACTTCCTCCCTTTTAAGACCCTGTTTTCTAAGACCTTCTGTTCATATCCTCTGTAAAATTACCCCAATTTTAAGACTCCTTCCTTTTCAAGACCTGATTTTTTCAGATTTTTAGAGGTCTTAAAAGTGTGATAGCATTTTTGTTTCCCTTGCTATTCAAAAACTTAATTTCTTCCTTTGTAGTACAAGTTCTGAGAATCTAGGAGCAGCAGGTCACTGGTTTTGGGTGAAGTAAGGAATAAGCAGTAGTTTACCACTAAAAAGCAAACATGTCACATGAAGCGATAATAAACATTTAGTCAATCTGTCAGCCTGAAACTAAAACATCAACACTAAAAAAACTGTCATCCCATATTAGTCAAAACTTGACCAAATGTAAAAAGTTACTTTGTACGACCTATATGTGTTTAACTTTAAACATCCTGATAATTTTTTTATTATACAGAACATTACAAAACACAACAATAGAACCAACAAAACAAAAAGCTGATTCGGTCCAAATATTTCTTTTGGTGTTGATGATTTTTCTTCACAAATCAGAAATTTCGTTTCCGCTTATAAAACAACAAACACTCAAACAAATCTTTCTTTCATTATTTGGTGTTTAACGTCGTTTTCAACCACGAAGGGTTATATCGCGACGGGGAAAGGGGGAAGATGGGATAGAGCCACTTGTCAATTGTTTCTGTTCACAAAAGCACTAATCAAAAATTTGCTCCAGGGGCTTGCAACGTAGTACAATATATTACCTTACTGAGAGAATGCAAGTTTCCAGTACAAAAGACTTAACATTTATTACATACTGCTTGACTAAAATCTTTACAAAAATTGACTATATTCTATACAAGAAACATTTAACAAGGGTAAAAGGAGAAACAGAATCCGTTAGTCGCCTCTTACGACATGCTGGGGAGCATCGGGTAAATTCTTCCCCCCTAACAAATACATATATATACAAAGAAAAACAAATAAACATCCAACTAAATCAAAACAAAATAAGAATATCTTTTCCACCAAAACAAGAAAACAAAGCTCAGTATATCATTATTGAATTGAAGTAGTATTAACATTGTTGCCAATCAATTTACAATAATGAGGATAATCATAAAAGTTAAAACTTACATGATCAAACGACAAGCTGGCTCTAAGCGGCATGGTGTATAAACAATGAACTGCTGTTATGCCTAATTTTCAACTCCTTTTTCTGAAGGTACACAAACTAAATATATAGTGAGACCTTCAGGCTTTTCTCAGGTATAGTCAACACAGTGAAGCTATCCAAGCTCAGTTCCTTTTGGTGATCCTTTCCCAACTAACCAGTCAGTCAAATCACATGCACACTTTAGTGAGGATCCCTTTTAATAAGTTTCTGTTTTTAACTTCGGGGAAACACATCATGCCTGACAGGAAGTCTCTCTCAGTAAACACCAATGACACATACATTCCTAGGTATACCTGAGAATGAGATCAGCTGTCCTTGTGACCTACAGCGATACTTGTCTGGAAATTCACTGAATGACAACTAGCACTCCTACAGGTACTAGTGTTAGTGTTAAATACTACCACTACTACTACTCGTATACATGTACTGCTATTTCATTATGTTGACCAAATCCACATCACTCAGTTTTCCATTTCCATAGACCAGGGCCCTATCTAATATAGGTCTGTGCATAGACTGATAAAGTATAGGTGGTGGGGCCCTATCTAATATAGGTCTGTGCATAGACTGATAAAGTAGAAGTATAGGTGGTGGGATAAACAAAATCGGTGTTTGTTCATTGTTGTCACTTTGAGTTTGACAGTATACATCAGTATGCTCTTCTCTCTCTCTCTCTCTCTCTCTCTCTCTCTCTCTCTCTCTCTCTCACACACACACACACACACACACACACACACACACACACACACACACACACACACATAATATATATATGTATACACAAACACACGCGTACGCACATACGATACGGGGAGACCTTAATAAACAGGTGTAACAGTGGGTAGTTGTTTTTGAGCGTACCGCGCTTATCTTACGTTTTTAACCATTGCACTGCGCAAAAAGCTACGAGATAGAAAATCCGCAATAACGTAAAGATTACCAAAGTGTTCTCTTTGACACTACATCGGATGTGCAAAAATAGTAGTTTGTACGACCTATATCATATGTGTTTAACTTTAACATCCTTAGTTCCTGAAAAACATTCTAGAGCTGTGCGTGTGTGTACACTACAAGTAAGCAAGTGATATAAGCAGCTTTTCAGCTTCACGTAAGTATAATGATATAGTAGTCTAAATTTATTATGAGTAATAATAAAAATTAAATTAAAGGAAATTCCCAATTTTCATGTTGGTGTCAAACAATGTTTATAAACAGTAGCTGACTCACATGAACGGAAGCAGGAAGTCTTACGGCCACCTCGTTGCACTAACCTTGTTTTCATCATGAAAGAGTTCAACAGGAACAAGCATGGCGTCGAGTTTGAAGGATTTGAGAGGACTGCGGTTACTGTGAGTAGTTTTTCTTGTTTGCTGTGACACGTTAGCTTCGCGCGTCAATTTTGGTTCATAAAACACTATTCTAGAGAGTTTTTATTTTGATGCAAGGGTTCAGTTTGTCTCCAGTAACCGTGTTACACGAAGATTCGTTGAAAAGAACATTCGCTTTTGCCCTTCAGTTCAAAATCCCGTCGTCTGCTTGATCATGGTGAATGAATGGATGAAATAGCTGACCTAAGTCATACACAAAGACTCAGCCAGCTCTGAGAGAGAGAGAGAGAGAGAGAGAGAGAGAGAGAGAGAGAGAGAGAGAGAGAGAGAGAGAGAGAGAGAGAGAGAGAGAGAGACACGTAGTGACGTACACTTCTTCTTCTTCCATTCTTCTTCCATTTAACGCCCAGGGTCAACGTTCTGACTATTAGTGGCGCTTTGGAGGGTTGCGGAAGAAAAATAAAATTTGCAGGGAGAGGGGGGTGGGGGGGGGGGGGCAGGACCACACAGCATTTTCAAGTCTCGGGCTAGGCCAAGCCGGCGGCCGGAGCGGTTGCAGGGGTTAAACCCCTGCCGGTGCTGCCCTAGCCTTCATCGACCCTACTTACTGGTGGCCTAGGGCAGGGTACAGGGTTTTGTTTACAGGTGCTGGCAGTGGTGGGATGCCAGCACCTGTAAACATACATACACACACGGTACAGAGTGCAGGGCAGTGCAGTGACAGAAGGGAACACACGGACTGACCGAGTTAATGCATGCACATTTTCGTGTTTTTCTGTATACTGGTCTGATTTAGGAATCTTAAATGTTGAGAAAACTCAAACTGCTGTCTTCATTGGTAATTTGCTCTGTGAAAAGATCAATGTTGCACAATATGCAATTCTTTTCTTTTAGTTGCTGCGTGTAAAGTTGAGGTGCAGGTGAATTTTTGTGTGGAATGTCAGGACGCCGCCTAAGAGACTACATGGGTCTAATCTAAAGCTGATTCTCACCAATGACAGATCATCATATATTTAAGATCCAAACCAATGACTGTCTTGCAACAAAAATATGTATGTGCTAGCCCAGTAGCTGCACCATCCACTTATTAAGCTGCAAGTCCCATTACCATGGCTGAACTGGCCACTTGCCAAAGATTTTTAGACAGCACTCCGTGAATGCAATATTTGCTGTGACAAAGTATTTACCTTTTCTTTTCTTTTTTTTTTAGCAATAGCTACTTTTTCTTTTTGATCATTGTTATGACATTTACAGTGATGTTGCTACTGCTAGTATTTTTTCAAACCGGTATGCAGATTTTTATGATGCAAACAGTCCAGAAAAAAACAGTAGGCTGGTCATTGGAACCAGTCCAACTCAGAGTACTGGTTTTATTGTTCTACCAGTGAAAAAACCTGATAGTTCTAAAAGTCAACCGGTAAGTCATACCAGCAGCCATGCAATTTTGTTCCGGTATTTTCTTGTTTCAACCGGTAAAATACTGGTAATTACTGGTTAACGCCAATACTGCATTTAGCAGTGTACTGGCACTTCATATATATATATATACATGTATCATTAATTTGTGGCAATTTGACTGTATATAGTTTGCTCATGCGCATGGCCATTTTATTTACCAGTAAACACATGTATACATAGTCATACGAATGCAAGTAAGTTCATGCTTGTACTGTGTTTAATGCACATAGGCCGAAACACTTATTTCTTTGCTTCTGATTCTCAAACATTCTGTTTAGCTTGCACCGGTATTCTGCTGTTCTAAATGTTGATGATCACACTAAATGACCTGTAGTCTGTACGAATTATGGACCGTGTGTAAGTTTTCTCTTTTCTTTTATAGTAGGCTTCATTCTTTCTTTATACAGGGTGGGCCGTAAAAAGTGTCCACATTTAATTTATTAATATTTTTCCTGTAAAGTGATATTTTCTTTTCTGTTTCAGATAGAATTTGAGACAATCATCTTAGAATTCTTTTAAAGCCTGAATGGATCGCATTCCAGTACAGGAAAGGACCAAAATCGTTGAACTTTACTTTGCTACCAATTCTGTGGTTCTCGCCCAGCGCGCTTTTCGGAGAGAGTTCCCTGGCACACACTGTCCATGTGCGAGAACTGTGAAGCGCCTCGTGGATAAATTCAGGAACACTGGTAGTCTCGCAGATAACAATAAAGCCCATTTTCATGTTTTGTTTGTTGACATGTCCACTCAAATGAAAATGGGCTTCATCGCTAAAGAAAATGAGGCCGAGAACTCCTGGGTTGTTTTCAATTCTTTCAGAAATGCTTTGACTGAATTCTAACCTTTCTCTTTTGTTTGCATCAGTTTGTTGTTGGAGAATTTGTATCTTGTACGGAAACAATCTTAAGTCTTTGTGTATGATCCTTCGTACAGATGTCCTCGAGATACCGACTTCCTGTGACAGCCGCCTTGTTGATTTTCGTGGGGATTCCTGCAAACGGTCCCTTACTGCTTCAATGTTAGGTGGTCTTCTAGCAGAAAATGGTCGACCGCTATGTCCTTTATTGTTATCTGCGAGACTACCAGTGTTCCTGAATTTATCCACGAGGCGCTTCACAGTTCTCGCACATGGACAGTATGTGCCAGGGAACTCTCTCCGAAAAACGCGCTGGGCGAGAACCACAGAATTGGTAGCAAAGTAAAGTTCAACGATTTTGGTCCTTTCCTGTACTGGAATGCGATCCATTCAGGCTTTAAAAGAATTCTAAGATGCTTGTCTCAAATTCTATCTGAAACAGAAAAGAAAATATCACTTTACAGGAAAAATATTAACAAATTAAATGTGGACACTTTTTATGGCCCACCCTGTATATATATGTATTGTATATTTAGTAAGCGCCTAGGGCTATATTTAGATTAGGCGCACAAATGTTCATAATAATAATAATAATATACTTATTTATGTATTCATTTATTTATTTGTTTCTTTTTGTTTTTCAGGCCGTTGTGGCGGCGCCGTGTACCCAGATATCCAGTCTACATGAATGGCGACCCTCAACTGCGGCTGACGATGCCACATTTCTGGATGAAGATGGTCCGGCCTGAGAAAGAGATTCCTGAAAATCAAGTTCAGTTTATTGTTCACCCACAGTGAGTACAACTTTTTTTTCTTCAAATTTTATGTTTTTAAAAAGTTAAGTGGTCATTTAACATTGCAGTTGAACTCACCTTTTAGGACCTTCAAAAATGTAAACCCTTAAAAAGTTATGCCCGTTGAATGCTGGTTCAGGATCGGTACTACTTGTCTCCGAAAACCCCTGAAAACCCCCGAAAACCTCATCAGAAATAAGAAAATTTGTCCTTAGATCGTGTTTTGTTACATAATTGTTTGCAATCATGACTTATATTTGCAACTTTCACCGTTCATGGCTTTATTTTCGTGTTTGTGCGAGGATTTACGAAGGAGCGGAAGCACTAATCACATGACGTCATCAATACTTGTGCTTTCGAGTAACAAGAGTTACCTCCCTTGCATTGAAATTGTTGCATCGATTTCGTCGATAATCCGGCTCTCAACACAAATATAAGGGTGCATGTAGCATGAATCAGGCTTACTTTTCACGGGCATGTCCAATACTTCACTTTGAAGATAGATTTAGTTAGTCTAGATGGGGTTTTCAGGGGTTTTCGGAGACAAGTAGTACCTTTCAGGAAAGGTTAAGTAAAGCATAAGAACTAAATAATACTTGTATAGTCAAACCTGCCCTCTCTACGTAGCGTCTCTCAGTGGAAATGACCACCTGCCAATTCAATGCGAAAGGATCCCGACTAGGCTTTTTTTCCCTATATATACAATGGAACCCCCGTTTTAAGACCCCCCAATTTAAGACTCCCTCCTTTTTAAGACCTTGTTTTCTCAGACTTTCTTTCCATTTTCATTTCATTTTTATAACTTTATTGTACCATCGCTGGGAAATTCGGGTCGCTTCCTCACAGTGGAAAGCTAGCAGCAACGGGAGTGTGCGTGTTTAGGTGTAATCAGCCACCTGCACTTATGGCAGAATGGCCGAGGTCTTTTACGTGTCACGGTGGTGACACCGGGTGAAACATGGATACCGTCTCTGAGTCTGCACATAAAGTTGACCTGTGTTGGCCCCGGCCCAGATTCGAACTCGTGACCCTAGGATCACAAATCCAGTGCTCTACCAACTGAGTTACGTGCACCCGTATTCTGTTGTTAACCTCAGAACAATCACCCCTATTTTAAGACTCTATCCTTTTTTAAGACCAGGTTTTCTCAGATTTTTGGAGGTCTTAAAAGGGGGGTTCCACTGTTTTGGCACTGTAACTCACCTTTCCATAGTGAACGCCTGTCTAAACAACTACTTAACTTCATCAGTTCCTTGTGTGTTCATTGTAGACAGGGTGGACTAGAGCGATATCATCTGTTGAATGTCTGCTTTTGGACAAAACACATGTAAAATGGACTGGGTGGCCGAGTGGTAACGCACTTGCGCTCGGAAGCGAAAGGTTGCGAGTTCGACCCTGGGTCAGGGCGTTAGCAATTTTCTCCCCCCTTTCCTAACCTAGGTGGTGGGTTCAAGTGCTAGTCTTTCGGATGAGACGAAAAACCGAGGTCCCTTCGTTGTACACTACATTGGGGTGTGCACGTTAAAGATCCCACGATTAACAAAAGGGTCTTTCCTGGCAAAATTGTATAGGCATAGATAAAAATGTTCACCAAAATACCCGTGTGACTTGGCATAATAGGCCGTGAAATGGCTGCGATCTGCTGGCCGATGTGAATACGTGATGTATTGTGTGAAAAAATTCCATCTCACACGGCATAAATAAATCCCTGCGCTTTGAATATGTGCGCGATATAAATTGCATAAAATAAAATAAATCCCTTCGCTTAGAACTGTACCCATGGTATACGTATGATATAAGCCTCATATTGATTGATTGATAAAATATGATGGGATCAGTAAAATTATGATGTAAAATGTAAGGTTGGAAGTCTTTTGGCTTCGGGCATTTAAATGGTTGAGGGTAAATGCGTTAACCCTTACACTGGTGCAATTCTGTAACACATGTTACATTCCACTGGTGAATTAACAGAGAGAGAAATAAAGAAAAACGGTCATATATGGTTTTCGCATCCATGGGAGGTAATCGGAACCGGCCAAACAGACTGAGCCAGTAGGGCGACATATGTCATGACAACCAGGTGACAGTATACGTAAAGTAGTGTGACATTTATCGCGGCAACCAGCCTAAGGGTTAATAGGTGTATCTCTTCATTCAGGTCCATACAACTTTTCAGTTTATCATACATTTGTAGTTTACAGCTGTTTCGGATCATGTACTGCTGGTTTGTTGATCTTTATTTATTTAACAAAACATTTTTTGTAATAACCTTCCATACATCGTAACGTCCTTAAAAATGATCATCATCATATCTACATAATAACAATGTTTCCTTCCAAGTATGTATGCATCAGGCACAAGAATAGTACAAGGCGGAGGTTCAAAGTAAGGACGAGAGAGTGCAGAAAAGAGAGAGAGAGGGAGAGTGAGGAAGAGAGACATGGTTAGAGAAAGGGGGGATGGGAGAAGGGAAGAATAGAGAGCGGAGGTAGCAAATAAAACACATTTTGTCAAAAAAGGAGAAGGGAGCATCGTGAAATGCATCTTTGGGAATAAAACAGTCCTGAGTCCTTAGGCCTTACACTTGGCACAAGGAAAAACTTTGTAAAACTGTCCCTTGGCATGTTACATTTATGAAGACATTAATGTTTAGGGTCAGCGATCATGTTGGACGCACAATTTTTGCACATTTAATGCATTTAAAAATTTGCTGAGGTCTGTTTTTCATCACGTTGTGTATGGCATAAAAATAATGTGTCTCTTCTTCTCTTCTTCATATGGTGCTTTTGAGTGTACTATACTAATTAAACACACCTCAAAAGGCAGAAAGACATTCAAGTTTCAACAAGAAAAAGATCACCATATTTAATAAGGAGAGTGTCCGAGTCTTAAGTGCATGTTTTTGTTGTGTTTTCTGATCAGTACGTGAAATTAGTTGATCTTGATGCACTTTTTCCTGTTGTTGTCTATGCCTGATCCATTTTTTCAACAGTTAGCGCAATCCTTGTAGGGTGAAAGTTTTTCTCGCTGAGATTGTTTATTGTGTGACTTAAAAGTCGCCAACTAGTTACTGCATTCCTTAACAACATTATGCTAAAGTCATATAATACCTCGTTTGATATGGAGAGAAACTGCACCTCTTACATCATCTACAGAGTTAAATGGAGTGGAAGCGGGGGGGGGGGGGGGGGGGGGGGGATGTCTTTTGGGGGGCTTGGTGGATTAAACCTTCAAATAGTGTCATGATCGAGCGCTGAGTTATTAAAATTTTAACGGCGATATTTTGGTAATGTTTTGAGTCTGTGTTTTCTCTACTTTGTCTTCTTCCTCTGTCTTTGTTTTGATTTTTATACTAATTACTCTTCAGTCCTGAAAGGAGCCAGGATTTCACACGCTGTTGCTCGTGACTTTGGCGTTGGTGGTACATTGAGGTACACTGATTTGAGCTGCACCCAAAGAGCTAAAGAGTTTGGTTTCGGGGTTGAATAGATGACGCCACACACAAGAATGCCTTAGATTTGGTGTTTGAAATCTAAATGCTGTGTTTGGTAGCCTTTCGAGACAGTGTATATTCTCCAGTGGATAGTGAGTTTGTTTACGCTGTAATGCGTTTGAGCATGGAATGAGCGTGTGCTCACTAGATAACAGATTCGAATTCCTCAATCCAACCGATTTCATATATCGACGAGAATGTGTACCCAACAACACTGAATAAAATGTGACGACAAACAGAAGTCGGGACTCTAATTGACACAGAAGAATGCATAGAACAACCATTCGCCAAAAATAAAATTTATTTGATTATAATTAATTCGCATAGTTATGGGCCATTTTCTAGCTGATTATTGCAGGTGTGTCTAAATTGCAGCAAGTCTATTCTACATGTTCATTTCCAGAAACTGGCGATAGCCGTGGAGCGATGATTATCAGAATGTATACAGCCCTCAAAACAGAGACATAGCCCGATGCGCGGCAACAAAATCGTTCAATGACACTAGAGATTCAAGAAATATGACTCAACCGCATGAATTTATATTACACCACTTGAACCATATGTCAACAAATAACCAATAATTATATTCCAATTCTCTGCAGCTTGTTTGATAAGCTTGATTTTGCGTAACAATTGTGGAAGGTCCGAATTTACACATACTTCACTGGCTAAAAAACTAAACGTCCTCTCAGAAAATATTTCTATAGAGACATGGCCCCGGTGCGCAGCAACAAAATCGTTCAGTGACGATAGAGATTCAACAAATATGATTCAACCGCGTGAAGTTAGTAGACACCACTTGACCCAGATGTCAACAAATAACCAATAATTACATTCCAATTATCTGCAGCTTGTTTGATAAGCTTGATTTTCCTTAATCACTGTGGAAAGTCAGAATTAATTTTGCACATAATTCACTGGAAAAGCATAAACAATCGAAGCTCAGAGTTCACGATTGAGTTGAGGGAAAGAATAAAATCGATGATGGAATGCTATGACACCTTAGGTCGAAGTACAAACGCCAGTTACGTGATGATATGTCATTTTGGAGAAAACAGAGAAGATTTAGCGAAACTCACCAACATCGAACGCAGAAGAAGAAGAGAAACTCACCTCTCGTGGCTCGGCCCCGGTGCGCAGCAAGGGGCCCCGGCTATTTTCGGTGTGCAGCGGAGGTATCGGCGTGTTATTGTTTAGTGTTAATCCACTTGGAAAAATCAAGTGGAAAATGATTTGACTAGTCTGACACTAAAACTGACTTAGTTATGATTCTTTTCATTTTTCCAGCAAGTAGCATATATGCGCTAGGGGTTTCTCTCTGTGCGTTATTTTTTAGTGTTAAACCACATGGAAGTCAGGTGAAAATAATTCTACTAGTCTCATACTAATAATGTCTTAGTTGTGATTCATTTTATTATTCCTGCAAGTAGCATGCGCTGGCATTTTTCCTATCTGTGTGACTGTTTGGTGTTAATCTACTCACCTCCATGCGTCAATGGGTGTCTTCTTGGGTACGCTTGCTGACATCAGCAGGTGTTATAGTGCTACCCTTTGGGAATTCTGATGGTGCGATCATACATTATTTATAACCTTTATGTGCTATTCGATCTACAGTCTGGGATTATACCCTGTTCAGCAATTCCTGGACAGGTTTTGTGAATGATCACAACAGGACGTGTTTTATGCGTATACCTGTTGAAGCCCTTTATCGAGAATATGTTTGAACTTGCTTTCAGTTCGTAGCTGATTGCCGTGATATGTTCGTTTTGCATTCATTCCGTGCTTGTCTGATATCAGGGACTGTAGTCTGTTTATTTTGGCTGACTAACAGTTAAGTAAGGTAAAAAAAAATAATCTCAGGGTGTGTCCTTTGCATTAGGCTAGTGGTGATCGACATTATCTTGGTATCTACAACAAAATGCATGTGTGTGCGTGTACGTGTGTGTGTGTGTGTGTGTGTGTTCTTTTTAAACCGCCATTAGTATAATGGGGCTTACTGGATTTGCTCTGTCTGTTTGTTTGTTTGAGGCAGGCGGGCGGGCGGTCAGTCGGTCGGTGTTTGTCGGGTAAGACTTGTATCTCTGGGTCAATTTAATAAATCTCAAATTTCGTGAAATTGTTAGGAATAGGGTTAGACAGGGTGTATGCAAAAAAATTACATTCCTAACGGTAGTCAAACGGAAGATATTGGCTTTTAACGCTTTTACAAACCGAGCCAGGGGACGAAACCCACTGACAGACCCATAGGTTTGCAGGAATTCCCGCACCCAGAACTCCGAGTTACTTCCCTTCGAGTCTCGTTTTATCACTGACAGCATGCGTTGGATTAGAACTCCGGTCAAAAACAAGTGTTGACCTTAACGGGGTGAAGAAGCCGCGCTTGGTAATATGGGGGTGGGACATGGAAAATTATGCATCTACACAACCCACGCCATCTGAAAAAAGATAAACTCATTACCGCCTCTTTCCAAAGTAAATGACGTACACAGTTTTGCGTCACTTAACCTTCACAGTACCAATGATATTTCTCATGAACGGCCCATACTTTCTAAAGAAATATTCAACATTAAAAAGTTTCCTTCTATACAACCCACGCCATCCAAATAGAAATAAACAAAGTAAAATGCCTTCTTCAATTCAAAAGTGGGTCATCCACAACCCACCACATATAGACTGTGTAGTTCAAATGACGTCACTATTTATTTGTTTATTTACGGAATAATTCTTCAAAGATCAGTCGTTATGAAGGATCTATGGTGTTTGAGATTTACATGAAGTCTTGATCTTCTTCTTCTTCTTCTGCGTTCGTGGGCTGAAACTCCCACGTACACTCATGTTTTTTGCACGAGTGGAATTTTACGTGTATGACCGTTTTTTACCCCGCCATTTAGGCAGCCATACGCCGTTTTCGGAGGAAGCATGCTGGGTATTTTCGTGTTTCTATAACCCACCAAACTCTGACATGGATTACAGGATCTTTTTCATGCGCACTTGGTCTTGTGCTTGCGTGTACACACGGGGGTGTTCGGACACCGAGGAGAGTCTGCACACAAAGTTGACTCTGAGAAATAAATCTCTCACCGAACGTGGGGACGAACTCACGCTGACAGCGGCCAACTGGATACAAATCCAGCGTGCTACCGACTGAGCTACATCCCCGCCCAAGTCTCGATAAAAAATCCATGTCCCACCCCCATATTACCAAGGGCGGCTTATTGACCCCGTTAAGGTCAACACTTGTTTTCCGTGTTTCCTTCCTTCCTTCTTTCCTGATGTTTTCATT
Source organism: Littorina saxatilis (assembly GCF_037325665.1). NCBI lineage: Eukaryota > Metazoa > Mollusca > Gastropoda > Littorinimorpha > Littorinidae > Littorina > Littorina saxatilis. The sequence continues at coordinate 71,758,464 of NC_090247.1, forward strand.
CCTTCCACACGTTCCCTTCTCCCCACCCCCTTTCTTTCTCTCTCTCTCTCTCTCCCTGCCTCTTTGACTTAAATTCCCTTCCCTTTCTTTTCTTTCTTTCCTTCCTTCTTTCTACTCTTCCTTCTTCCTCCCTGCCTTCCTCCCTTCTTTCCTGATGTTTTTCTTTATCTCTTTCTTTCAGTCCTTCCTGTCTTAAACCTCAATTTAGATGGGCGAGGTTTACTTCACGAAGCTGGCTGCATAACGCTTTAGTACTGCATTTTCAGTAAAAAAGATAAAAATAAAAATAACAAGAAATTCCTCCGAGGTAGGAAAAACACCCCCGTTGGTCAAAGGGAAATAACCATTCTCACTGCCACCAACTGAGAAGGTTATTTCCCTTTGACCATTAATATGTCCCTCTATAAGTCCTTGTAGAATCTTAATCCACCAATAACTCCCTAACCGTGTGTTTGACTGGTCCCAATTTTTGTAAGGACCGTCTCAGGAATGTATAAAACCTGTTCACCAAGTTTGGTGACGATCGGTCCGTTCATTCTTGAGATCTATATGCGAACACAAACACACACACACACACAAACAAACAAACAAACACATCGACCGAATCCTATACACACACCTATACCGGGGGTGTAAAAAGGCTTCGGGAAGTTGACTTTATCCTTGTCTTACCTGTCCAAGCTGTCTGGTGGGCCTGGTCATGGTGCAGTCGGTGTGACGTCGCTCTGGTATCCATACCAACACGTAGTCCGACTCGATTTGCTCGGCCTTCTGCAGACACAGACACACACACACACACACACACACACACACACACACACACACACACACACACACACACACACACACACACACACACACACACACACAAACAAACACACACACCACACACACACACACACCCACACACACACACACACACACAAACAAACACACACACACACACACACACAACCAAACACACACACACCACACACACACACACACACCACACACACACACACACACACACACACACACACACACACACACACACATCAGAATTGTACGTGTGCTTATTGATAAAGAGGACAATAATGCAGTCCTTCTAGTCCGGTTTGTTTGGGTTGTGAAAGAGTGAATACTCTTGCTTTTAGTGAGGCAAACTTTCTACACGTGTTCCTTGTCACCGCGTTTCTGACACGCCCATCGCTAGCGACTGGCCTTCAATGTCACGTGGGAAAGTTTGCCTCACTAAAAGCAAGAGTATTCACTCTTTCACAACCCATCCAAACCCGACAGAGTTATTTCCGAACATCGTCTATTGAGCAGTTATGTTTGTTTGAAAAGCAACATAGACTGTTTGAAAAGCTTTGATTTGAGTAAGGGTCATTGTCGTTTGGAGTACCATTGCTAAGTACGCACAAGGAGCCTACACCAGTTTCCATAAGGGCCGGTATTCGAGAAGTGAGGAGTCATGTATATATGTTAGTAAGACAAGTAAGAATGTTCCTTGAAGTTTGCTATTGGTTAGGAAGGGTCATTGGCGCTTTGAGTGCCACTGTAAAATTATCTGCAAGGACTCTTCGTCGTTTGCATCAAAGGACCTGTAAAAGGTATTTATGAGAGTAAGGATCTTAGGTATTGTGAAAGAACACAAGGGAATCGACCATTGAGGCAATACCAAAGCTACTTAACACCTTTCTTATATGTTTGAGAAGTGAGGAGTGATGTCTGTTTGGAAAAGAACAAAGACTCGTTGCCAAAACTGTAAGGTAAGGGTCATTGTCGTTTGGAGTGCTACTGTAAAATGACCTGCAAGGACTCTTTAGCATTTGCAGTAAGAACCTGTACGAATTATTCATTTTAAACAACAGTCACTTCACACCTTCGTTCACCACTCGTTTATAGTTAGTGCAAACAGTCACATACGAAGGCCATCGAGAGAAGTCTATTCATGTTGACATACAATCGTCGGTTCGACTTTCTATTCAAGTTATTGTTGATGTTATTGTCTTTTATCCGAATAGCCCCAAATGGGCCCATGGGAGAACCACTCTCTGAACCGGACGCAGTAAATCCTAAAACATCCGCAGAAGGGAAGCCCAATAATGGAAAGCCCTTATTCGTATTGTGAGTACATAACGAGGGGATTAGACGTCATTGGCAGGACTGACCAGAGAACGGCTTAAAGGGGCAGGAATCAAGCACGAGAATCTTTCTCCTTTTGGAGCAATTTCTCCTTTCGGGAACCTCTTTAGGTGTCCTTGTTTAATATGGAAAATGGACACATTAAATTGATTTTTTAGGCTGAAAGCAACACTCCTTGTGTTAATCAAATTTCCCTCTTCTCTTTCATAAGGGTTAAAATACACTGATAACATCTATATTTTGTCTGGTTGAGATTTGGCAAATCTTATGTCCTCCTTTAAATAAAAATTTTTTCTCATGTCCGAATAATGATGTATTTTTGAGAAAAAGCTAAAGTCACGTTACACTGTCTAAATATTCCCGTGTCACGCGCCACGCGCCACGCAATGACCAATGATGATATTATTGATATTATATCATGCGAAGCTCCAAACGCAGTTGGCATCCTTCAGGGATGACCAAATCGTCCGCCCGATCACCAGGGGCGAGTAAAAAATCCACCGGGCAAGTAGAAACCGCCTGGCAACTCGCCCGGCTGGCCAGTGAAAATTCTGGTCCAATGCAACACTTTTGGTTGTAAAATCGAGTATCAAAGCCATATAAACACTGCAGATGCAGCAACTGTGGTATGTACCGGGCCAGCGAAATTTCTGGCGGGCTTGTAACTTTCTTGAAGTTACTCGCCCTGTTGGCGAGTTAAAATTGTTAGATTTGGCCATCCTTGTCGGTGTCCTCTAAATCTCTGTCTCTCTGTCAGTCTGTCTCCCCAAACATTCAATGATATTTTGTGATAATTTCTTCACGCGAGAAACAATGTTGGTGCCCATTTAATAGCGCACAGCAAAGGACCTGGACCTGGCCAGGTGACCAACCGCTTCACGCATTGGCGCGGAACAATGGGCGCTCTGGAAAGCACACGCCTTACCGATTGTTATGCTGCCTACACTCACTCTTACACGCTTCACTGCTTCCATGTTCGCTGCGCAGAGGGGAGGGAGGGAGGGAGGGAGGGATGGATGGATGGATGGAGGGAGGGAGATAGAAGGTTTTAGGAAAAGCCTGGGTGTCTTAAGCCGGGTTTATAAGTATCTTGAAGTTTTTGAGTGTACTTTGGTATTATTGTGCTTGTGTGCGTGCTTGTGTTTTTGTGTCTATGGGATTATTGGTATACTTGTGAAATACTTCTGGGAAACGTTTTTGTTGCTTTTCTTTTCTTTATTTATTTTTTAGAATGAATCATCAAGTGAACGTTGAGAACATGCATTTAAGCAGGTTGTTTGCATTCTTGTCTGCGTGTCGATCTTCTGCATGTGTGAGTTTCTGCGTTGTTTTAAATCCTTTTGCTTGGCGACGGTGTTATTTGTGTCACAACTATGAAAAACCCCTCTTTTTATCATCCACATTGCAGTTTTTGTACCTCTACAAATACTTGTCATTGTATTGTTTTTCTTTTGTTATCCACCCGCGGGTTAGGGGGAAGAATTTACCCGATGCTCCCCAGCATGTCGTAAGAGGCGACTAACGGATTCTGTTTCTCCTTTTACCCTTGTTAAGTGTTTCTTGTATAGAATATAGTCAATGTTTGTACAGATTTTAGTCAAGCAGTATGTAAGAAATGTTAAGTCCGTTGTACTGGAAACTTGCATTCTCCCAGTAAGGTCATATATTGTACTACGTTGCAAGCCCCTGGAGCAATTTTTTGATTAGTGCTTTTGTGAACAAGAAACAATTAACAAGTGGCGCTCTATCCCATCTCCCCCCCCCCCCCCTTTCCCCGTCGCGATATAACCTTCGTGGTTGAAAACGACGTTAAACACCAAATAAAGAAAGTTCTTTTGTTAGACCTGGAAATATAGTTGAGTCTAGCTGAACACACACATTCGCGTTCTCGTGTACACAATCCTCAGTACAATGGACACTGGAGATTTTCTTCGAATATTTTTGACTGAATTGAGTATCGGAACATTTTATTACCTCAAAATCAAATATCAGAAAAGAAACTCGAATTGGAAGGGAAAATCTTTATATATAAGAAAGCAAACAATTTCAAATTTACTGAAAATGCTTGATCTTTTGTCTGTATGTTACGCATTAAAATGAAACAAAACTGTGCAATTTCACATTACTCAGATTTCAGTTTTCAGTGTGTGTGTAAAATTTACATGGAAGATTTGCACCTGATATTCTTTCAGAAAGGATGTGTGTGTGTGTTTGTGTGTTTGTGTGTGTGTGTGTGTGTGTGTGTGTGTGTGTGTGTGTGTGTGTGTGTGTGTGTGTGTGTGTGTGTGTGTGTGTGTGTTGCTACAGGCTTTTTTGTTATCAGTGTTAAGTATTGGGGAAAATTTACTTTCGAAAGGAATATTAAGTACATGTAAATAATTCATTCAAACATTGCCTGTTAAATCTGGTCAATACAGTCGACTCCGAACAGCATTAGAATATTAAACATGCCTATAGTCGAGTCGATCGAGTGTCCGACATACAGCATTAAAATCGCGTGCTTGCAGAATTCCGACACAAAGGTCAGTCCACTTTTGTGATTAGCTGTGTCAATATTCCATAACGTGTGGACATTATTGACTTTTTGACCAACGGAAGCTGCAGTGTTAGCGTAGGTCGGGGGCTTTGTACTTAGGAGAATACTTAGGAGAACAGTTGGCAGTATGGTTATTTTTTGTTTAAAAATGTTTTAATACATATTGAGAATTTTGCTGGAACAAACAGCGTGCTTTTTTTTTTCATGTGTATATTTCCCTCAAGCTGTGTTGGTTAGTTTCGAGAAGCTTTTTTTTTATTGGTTGCAGGGCTGTCTTTTGTACCTTGCCCCCCACCCCCACCCCCTTCCTTGGTTATTTTCTAATGGAATTCGGTTTATTTCCTTAAAAATTTGCTCTTTGTTTTCCTTCGTTTTTATTTTTAATTCTTTCCTTCTGTCTGTTTCTTTCCTTCTGTCTGTTTTGCTTTGTCCTTATTTAAGGACTCAGACTGTTTTTGTTACTGTACTATTTGTGCTGGCAACAGTGCAGCCATTACTTGGAAGGACCTGTTGTTACTGTACTATTTGTGCTGGCAACAGTGCAGCCATTACTTGGAAGGACCTGTTGTTACTGTACTATTTGTGCTGTCAACAGTGCAGCTATCACTTGGAAGGACCTGTTGTTACTGTACTATTTGTGCTGGCAACAGTGCAGCCATTACTTGGAAGGACCTGTTGTTACTGTACTATTTGTGCTGGCAACAGTGCAGCCATTACTTGGAAGGACCTGTTGTTACTGTACTATTTGTGCTGGCAACAGTGCAGCCATCAGTTGGAAGGACCTGTTGTTACTGTACTATTTGTGCTGGCAACAGTGCAGCCATTACTTGGAAGGACCTGTTGTTACTGTACTATTTGTGCTGGCAACAGTGCAGCCATTACTTGGAAGGACCTGTTGTTACTGTACTATTTGTGCTGGCAACAGTGCAGCCATCACTTGGAAGGACCTGTTGTTACTGTACTATTTGTGCTGGCAACAGTGCAGCCATTACTTGGAAGGACCTGTTGTTACTGTACTATTTGTGCTGGCAACAGTGCAGCCATGACTTGGAAGGACCTGTTGTTACTGTACTATTTGTGCTGGCAACAGTGCAGCTATCACTTGGAAGGACCTGTTGTTACTGTACTATTTGTGCTGGCAACAGTGCAGCTATCACTTGGAAGGACCTGTTGTTACTGTACTATTTGTGCTGGCAACAGTGCAGCTATTACTTGGAAGGACCTGTTGTTACTGTACTATTTGTGCTGGCAACAGTGCAGCCATTACTTGGAAGGACCTGTTGTTACTGTACTATTTGTGCTGGCAACAGTGCAGCCATTACTTGGAAGGACCTGTTGTTACTGTACTATTTGTGCTGGCAACAGTGCAGCTATTACTTGGAAGGACCTGTTGTTACTGTACTATTTGTGCTGGCAACAGTGCAGCCATTACTTGGAAGGACCTGTTGTTACTGTACTATTTGTGCTGGCAACAGTGCAGCCATTACTTGGAAGGACCTGTTGTTACTGTACTATTTGTGCTGGCAACAGTGCAGCCATTACTTGGAAGGACCTGTTGTTACTGTACTATTTGTGCTGGCAACAGTGCAGCCATTACTTGGAAGGACCTGTTGTTACTGTACTATTTGTGCTGGCAACAGTGCAGCCATTACTTGGAAGGACCTGTTGTTACTGTACTATTTGTGCTGGCAACAGTGCAGCCATTACTTGGAAGGACCTGTTGTTACTGTACTATTTGTGCTGGCAACAGTGCAGCCATTACTTGGAAGGACCTGTTGTTACTGTACTATTTGTGCTGGCAACAGTGCAGCTATTACTTGGAAGGACCTGTTGTTACTGTACTATTTGTGCTGGCAACAGTGCAGCTATTACTTGGAAGGACCTGTTGTTACTGTACTATTTGTGCTGGCAACAGTGCAGCTATTACTTGGAAGGACCTGTTGTTACTGTACTATTTGTGCTGGCAACAGTGCAGCCATTACTTGGAAGGACCTGTTGTTACTGTACTATTTGTGCTGGCAACAGTGCAGCCATTACTTGGAAGGACCTGTTGTTACTGTACTATTTGTGCTGGCAACAGTGCAGCCATTACTTGGAAGGACCTGTTGTTACTGTACTATTTGTGCTGGCAACAGTGCAGCCATTACTTGGAAGGACCTGTTGTTACTGTACTATTTGTGCTGGCAACAGTGCAGCCATCAGTTGGAAGGACCTGTTGTTACTGTACTATTTGTGCTGGCAACAGTGCAGCCATTACTTGGAAGGACCTGTTGTTACTGTACTATTTGTGCTGGCAACAGTGCAGCCATTACTTGGAAGGACCTGTTGTTACTGTACTATTTGTGCTGGCAACAGTGCAGCCATTACTTGGAAGGACCTGTTGTTACTGTACTATTTGTGCTGGCAACAGTGCAGCCATTACTTGGAAGAACCTGTTGTTACTGTACTATTTGTGCTGGCAACAGTGCAGCCATTACTTGGAAGGACCTGTTGTTACTGTACTATTTGTGCTGGCAACAGTCCAGCCATCACTTGGAAGGACCTGTTGTTACTGTACTATTTGTGCTGGCAACAGTCCAGCCATCACTTGGAAGGACCTGTTGTTACTGTACTATTTGTGCTGGCAACAGTGCAGCCATGACTTGGAAGGACCTGTTGTTACTGTACTATTTGTGCTGGCAACAGTGCAGCCATTACTTGGAAGGACCTGTTGTTACTGTACTATTTATGCTGGCAACAGTGCAGCCATTACTTGGAAGGACCTGTTGTTACTGTACTATTTGTGCTGGCAACAGTGCAGCCATTACTTGGAAGGACCTGTTGTTACTGTACTATTTATGCTGGCAACAGTGCAGCCATTACTTGGAAGGACCTGTTGTTACTGTACTATTTGTGCTGGCTACAGTGCAGCCATTACTTGGAAGGACCTGTTGTTACTGTACTATTTGTGCTGGCAACAGTGCAGCCATTACTTGGAAGGACCTGTTGTTACTGTGCTATTTGTGCTGGCTACAGTGCAGCCATTACTTGGAAGGACCTGTTGTTACTGTACTATTTGTGCTGGCAACAGTGCAGCCATTACTTGGAAGGACCTGTTGTTACTGTACTATTTGTGCTGGCAACAGTGCAGCCATTACATGGAAGGACCTGTTGTTACTGTACTATTTGTGCTGGCTACAGTGCAGCCATGACTTGGAAGGACCTGTTGTTACTGTACTATTTGTGCTGGCTACAGTGCAGCCATGACTTGGAAGGACCTGTTGTTACTGTACTATTTGTGCTGGCAACAATGCAGCCATCACTTGGAAGGACCTGTTGTTACTGTACTATTTGTGCTGGCTACAGTGCAGCCATTACTTGGAAGGACCTGTTGTTACTGTACTATTTGTGCTGGCTACAGTGCAGCCATCACTTGGAAGGACCTGTTGTTACTGTACTATTTGTGCTGGCAACAGTGCAGCCATTACTTGGAAGGACCTGTTGTTACTGTACTATTTGTGCTGGCTACAGTGCAGCCATCACTTGGAAGGACCTGTTGTTACTGTACTATTTGTGCTGGCAACAGTGCAGCCATTACTTGGAAGGACCTGTTGTTTTCCTCTCTGAGACCGGCACGGTTGGCCTAGTGGTAAGGCGTCCGCCCCGTGATCGGGAGGTCGTGGGTTCGAACCCCGGCCGGGTCATACCTAAGACTTTAAAATTGGCAATCTAGTGGCTGCTCCGCCTGGCGTCTGGCATTATGGGGTTGGTGCTAGGACTGGTTGGTCCGGTGTCAGAATAATGTGACTGGGTGAGACATAAAGCCTGTGCTGCGACTTCTGTCTTGTGTGTGGCGCACGTTATGTGAAAGCAGCACCGCCCTGATATATGGCTCTTCGTGGTCGCCTGGGCGTTAAAGAAAAAGAATAATAAAAAAATAAAGTTTTCAATCTGAGTTAATCAATCAAACCTATTGTACTCAGTAAAAAGAAAAAAAATGCGTGTGTTGACATTCTCCCAAAAATTAATGTTCTTAATTAATTGAATGTTTGTTCAAGTCGTCCGATCTGATTATCTGCATCATCACCTGACTGTTTTATCGGAATCAGATCGTCATCAGAAACAGATCGTTAAGATCATCAACTCGCTCATTGTCTGTTCAAATCGTTAAAATCAGATTGCCTGTGTTAACACATTCACGTTAATATGTTCAAGTCGTTAAAAATAATCGTATGCGTCATCAGTTCGTCTGCATTATTACACAACTTCGTATCTGATTCTTTTCGTGTCCAAGTCATTAAAATTGACTCGTACGTATATTGTTTGTTTGTTCGTTCATGGGCTGAAACTCCCACGGCTTTTACGTGTATGACCGTTTTTACCCCGCCATTTAGGCAGCCATACGCCGCTTTTGGAGGAAGCATGCTGAGTATGTTCGTGTTTCTATAACCCACCGAACTCTGACATGGATTAAGGATCTTTTTCGTGCGCACTTGGTCTTGTGCTTGCGTGTACACACGGGGGTGTTCGGACACCGAGGAGAGTCTGCACACAAAGTTGACTCTGAGAAATAAATCTCTCGCCGAACGTGGGGACGAACTCACGCTGACAGCGGCCAACTGGATACAAATCCAGCGCGCTACCGACTGAGCTACATCCCCGCCCGACTCGTACGTAAATGAATTCTCATAAGCCAGGTCTTCGTCTTCGTAACACCATCGTCAACACAAGAACATAAATTTCTAGAGGTGCAAGAAAGCAAAAGTAATCGGCTTTTCTCACCTTATCAAAAGTGACCACCATGATGGAAATGGAAGTGACAGGTGGAAGCACCCGTCCAGAAATCCACCACCCGGAATCCCACCAATTGGAGGACACGTAATTCTGTCTCCTGCACTTTCTCTGGCTGCACTGAGAGGGGACACTTTTTCTCGCTGCTTTTCTTGGCAGGAATGGTTGGGTCGATCACTCTGACTCTTCCGTCGTTTGACACTCTGGCAATCGAAGACGTGTAGTTTTTCTTGCACCTTCAGCTGCTACTGTGGACCTGTTCTTCTTGACAGGTTTGCTGCATGTGCCAGTTTTGTTTCCGTTCTTACCGTTCTGTGGTCATCTGTGGCTTGGCGCTGTTTCTGGTACTCTGTATAGCAGTCGGAGACACGCTGTGTTTTCGTGCTTGTCTGCTGCAATTGGTCACTTCTTCGTTGTGATCTTGTGTAGTCTTGAAGGTGGGAAGTCAGGAAGTGTTTTATCTTGTGTAGTCTTGAAGGTGGGAAGTCAGGAAGTGTTTTTACTTCTTCTATGATTGTTCGTCGTTTTTGATACTCCAACGGTCGAAGATGTGTTGATTGTCTTACACTTTTGCTGCAGTAGGCCAGTTCTTCTTTCTGCTCTTCGAAAGATTGGTTTTGCTCTGCGACCAGACAGTAGTTTTCTGTGACTTGGTTTTGTTTCAAAGCCCGGACAAGGAAAACGCTTACGTAGTTTTATTACACTTCTGTGACATTGGGGCAGTTCTTCGTTCTGTTCTGAACTTGACGATTTGCTATTTCCCTCGACCAGTCAGTAGTTTTCTGTACCTTTGACGTTCCACCAACGGAGAAATTGTGCGTTCACTGACACTATTGCCGGTGTTGGTCAGTTTTCCGTGTTCCTGTGTGGAAGGAAGTTAATTGCCCTGTGGCTGTGGTTGTTTTTTGCCGCTGCCAGTAGGTTGTTTTATCTATTACTCGGATCTTCGTTTATTTTCTTGGTTCGTCGCACCAGGGGAAAGCAGGATATCTTGCAGGATATCTTGTACTTCTCTTGCCGGATATCTTGTACTTCTCTTGCAGGATATCTTGTACTTCTTGGTGGGTCAATGGTTTTTTGTGGAACGATCCGCCTTTTCTGTCCAGCGTTTGTTTTTGCTGTCGTCAGTCACTGTTTTGGGGTGAAAATTCTTCTGCTTGTCCGTTCCCAAGTGTTCTGTGCCGCTTCGAGAGTACCTCTACAAATTCTTCTATGATTTCAGAGTTTCCGTTCCAATTCAATCTGTGTTTCAGAATTTTGGTTTCATGTAGGTGATGTGAATTTTCTTACGAAAGATGGCGGCAGAGTATGTTTTACCTGGATTTTTCTATCTCTGCAGATCAGAGTTAGTGTACTTTCAGAGTGTACTCTGCGGGTGATAATGGGGTTTTCTCCGGATGAGGCACTGCATGTGAATACTGAAGTACTTCTTCAGTTAGTGTTATATGTAAGTGCTTATATGCGGTAAGCTTTGTAAGGCTTGGTTACTCGGTGTGGTTTCTGTTCGTTGAGAACCTCTATCTCTAAGACTGTTGTTATTTGTTATTTGAGGTAAATGTCTTCGCGTTTTTCATTCCACTGTATCTCTTTTTTCTGAATGTGCCAAGTACACTATTTTCCTTCCTTCCTTCCTTCTCGTTATGGAGGCGTTGCTTGTTAGAGTCAATGGTTGATTGTGTCTTTGCTTCTACGGCGTCTTTTTCTGTCGCACTTTGTCAGTTTTCCCCAATTTCTTTCAGATTGCAGAATTCAGTTTTCAAACACTGTAGATGGTAGATGCTGTGGTCACCTCTTCCCGTTACGAGCAAGTCCCTCCTACCTCTTCCATCAATCATACATTCCAGTTAGTACAATCGGCAGCACCTTCCTGTCACAATTTGTTCCTTGCACAAAACCAACATGCATTGAGTCTATCCATCAATATGAATGATGGTGAATTTCTTCGTGGTCTCTCAAAACTCTCTTGTCGTTCACAATTCAACTTGTTTGCCTTGAACAGAGCAACACACCTGCATCCATCCACCCATCAATACAAATGATGCTGAGTTTTGTCATCGTCTCGCAGACTGCACGCAAAGAACACTCTAAGCTCTTCATTGTATTGTTCTATTTGCAGACACCGCCACGTTCGAATCTGACGTAGAACATAGGGTGGGGGTGGGGGTGGAGGCGGGGTTGGCCTAGATTTCAGCTTAGCCGGTGAGCCAGTCAGCCAACCAGCAGCGGTCAGCGAGAAAGTTCTCTGGGTGGATGACCTCTGCGATCAGATGGTTCAGGTCTGTTGGCCTCAATGGTCAATGCGTGGTCGCTCCTGTCAGCAACAGTCAACAAGAAAATTGGTTGATTAAAAATCAACATGGCCGAAGCAATGTTTTCATTAAAAGAAGCGGTATTGTCCGGGCATATGTTGTATTTGGGTTACATGTGTTGTAGAGTATTTGAAAATAAAAACATAATATTTGAGCATAAAAACACGAATATTAGTCAAGTGGATAAATTGATTACTTCTGTATCACACTAGTTTTACTGCTACAGCAGTCCCTCTCATGAACGGACACCCTAGCGCCAGTGCAAACCTGTCCGTACATTGCAGGTGGCCGGTCACGGGAGAGGTCCCCCCCCATCACACACACTCAGACACACTGACGGACTGAATGAGTCTTTGCTACCGGTGAACGAGCTCTACTTGTACTAAAATAATAAAGTCAAACTACTACAACTTATAACTGAAAGGAAAACAAAAACCTGTCCTGTAAAAATGACGTTAAATCAACGGTGTCAGAAAAAGAGAGATAAAGAAATCCTCAAATTCCTGAGGATACAGGCACCCCATGAAAGCAGCCACGAACATACTCAAAGAGGCACACATGCTTGTGCAGATACTTTGCAAAAATATGAATTGAAAACCTGCATGTCGTAATTTCTTTTTTTCTGGCTTTATTGAATGCTTCAGGCAGTGACTTTTTCCTCTTTCGTCTCTCTTACCTACTCCCCCCCCCTTCCCCTCCCCGGCCACTCCCTTTACCAAGCCCCGGCCACTCCCTTTACCCAGCCCCGGCCACTCCCTTTACCCAGCCCCGACAGCACAAACTTCTAATCTGCAAGGCAGAGTACACATTTTCTTAAAAAGGAAGACTACTCCTCTTCAATTATATCCAGAGATCTTCCAGCTGTCTTCACCATAAGCCAAGTGGTCGAGTCTTACTTTTGACACCGACAAACTGAAGAATGAACAGATCTATGAGGTAAACGTCTCAATGGTCCAGGCTCAGGAAACAAAGAGTATATATGGCCTCTTTTCAATGAATGAGGTTATACACGGAATCTGTCATTAGTCACCGCATTAGTTTTGGACTCAACCATCAGCTGGTATATATAACATGACACACAGTGAAGCTGTGTACTGATCATGGCAACTCTGTGACTCGGCCTGGGGCGATTGTAGACAAAGACAATAAATAGTAGAGCATAGTGCAATTTCGTGTTGGCATCTTCTCCACTGAAAGCAAGAACCCAAAGACTGAAGGCCAAAGTGCTTACCCCACTTCTGACCCGAATCACCCCCCTCCTGCTGGGTACACGTGCACTCAAGTTAGCACAAGACTGACACCTCTGCTTTTACCTGTGTACCAGGAGTCGGATGAGAGAGAGAGACACACACACACACACACACACACACACACACACACACACACACACACACACACACACACACACACGCACACACATAGACAGAGATAGACATAGAAAGACAGAGGCGGCGAGACTCAGAGGGAGACACAGACAAAGACATACACACACACACACACACACACACACACACACACACACACACACACACACACACATAGAAAGAGAGAGAGACAGACAGACAGACAGATAGACAGACAGATAGACAGAGAGTGACTCAAAACAGAGAAACAGATAAATGAACGCCGGGTGAGAGAAAATGACTCGAGAGAGAGAGCGCATGAGATCGAGAGAGAGAGAGAAAGAGATTGAGAGAGAGACAGATACACACACAGACACTAAGGCAGAGCGAGGGAGAGACGGAGAGAGTTGCATGGAGTGCACTTGACAGACAGTGTGTGTTGCTATAAACAGACAGACGAGGTGCAGCTCATTTCCGAAACAGTGCAAACGGGACAACAGTGACATGATACTGTTTGAATTCCAAAAAAGCGTAGCTCATTTCCGGAACAGCACAGATGACAAAGTTGGTTTCAACAAAAAGTAACTGATCTCGCGAGAACGGTAACAAACGAGTCATGTCACCTCCCCCAACACAGCAGAGTAGATAGCCGTTCCTGCGGCCATCAATAATTTGTGTGACTCCCTCGTTTGTTTGATGGATTGGGTTGGTTTTGTTTTAGCCTGGGTGGTCAGTTAATTCTTATTTTCTGTGGCTGCTGTGACGTATGTTGTGGTCAGTTTGACGGAAAGCTAATGTTTTGTTTGCGCTCCGTTATGTCCATTTGAAAGGTGATTAATTGAGGAAGTATTTACTTTGATACCATGAATAAATATTGGTTTGTTTGTTGTTGTTTTTCATTGGGGGGGGGGGGGGGGGGCTTTATTGCACGAAGGGTTGACTTATTTATTGACATATATTTGGGTTTTCCTTCTGACCGTTTCGTATTAAGAAATCCAGTTACATGTAAAATAGTGAAGACATACTTTAATCTTATGCTGTCCACAGCTAATTGGGGTTGTTTCTCTATCTTGGTATTTTTCGTCCCATATTTAACCATTATTGTTTTACCTTAGTTTATGTATTTGAACCTATGGTCAATATACAATAATCTCAGCCTTTCTCTGCCTCGCTTTGCCAGTTACTTATAAATTGTTTCCTAGTACAAATGATTGTTTAGTTCATTTTTACTTTTCTGGACAACTGGCCTATTTTCTTGGTCAAACAATTTTTTTCTTCTCAAAAAGCTGAGTGATAAGGATCGCTATTTTCTTTTCTCTGTCAGTCGACGTCCGTACGAAAGTGGACACATCATAGATCTGACTTGACCGCTTTGCAACATACAAGGGATAACTGATGTAATCTTCTTTGCCTTTTCACTGGATGACCAGAGGGCAGTGAGGTTACGACATCGCCCGTCTGCTGACCATGCATTGCCCATTGATTTTATTTTGTTTACTCCCTTCCTCACCCGTCCTTTCTGCATGTTAGTTGTGGTCAGTGACTTTCCTGTGTTGATTTAAAGAGGAAGTATTTCTGTACTTCCCCTCATAAAAAAATCCACCTAGGCAGATGCATATCTTTTTTATTAGGCCCTTTATTGGAAAACCAGTTATAAGATTGGAAAGGCCATCCAATCCCCTATCACCTTTCAGCAAGCAGATTATTTTTACCAGAGGTAGTGTCTATACAGCGGAACCTACAACACGGACAACGTAACAACATCCTTGTGACTCGAGTAAAAGTGACCGTTTAGGTACGAAAGTATAACATATGAGGCAGTGCAGCGTTTTCTTGGAACTGGCATCATAGTAATATATGTATTTTCCTTTACAAACCGGTTATCAGAGACTTGCTTTATTTTGCACACAGTCTTGGCGGTAATTAACGGAACTGTCATATTTTGTATAGAATTCCCGTTCAATACGTGGCCGGGATGATTAAAATGGCTACCTACTGTTTGATTTAGTTTTACCGTGTTCGTCGTGACGCACGCTTTGTCACAATCACTACTTTCTTCGTGGTTTTCTTAAAAGTACTGTCCTTCTTGAGTAAGCGATCGTATGCAGTATCACACATCTGTCAAGACGTTTAAAGGCACAGTCATTCTCGGTAAAACGGTTACTCTCATCCTATCAGACCTGGCCAGGCTTTTACATTGAATAAGACCATCTCTCCACTTGGCCAACTACTACAAACCAACAACCATGTGCTCTTTGTGGAAAAAGATTTGTGTTTGTGTGCAAACAATTTGGTTTGGGGGATCTTATACCATTCAACTTGGTGACATACCAACAATCAACAGCTCCAGAGCTCTCAATACACACTGACAATTACTCATGAACCCCCCGCGGGTTAGGTGGAAGAATTGACCCGATGCTCCCCAGCATGTCGTAAGAGGCGACTAACGGATTCTGTTTCTCCTTTTACCCTTGTTAAGTGTTTCTTGTATAGAATATAGTCAATGTTTGTAAAGATTTTAGTCAAGCAGTATGTAAGAAATGTTACGTCCTTTGTACTGGAAACTTGCATTCTCCCAGTAAGGTAATATATTGTACTACGTTGCAAGCCCCTGGAGCAATTTTTTGATTAGTGCTTTTGTGAACAAGAAACAATTAACAAGTGGCTCTATCCCATCTCCCCCCCTTTCCCCGTCGCGATATAACCTTCGTGGTTGAAAACGACGTTAAACACCAAATAAAGAAAGAAAGTCTGGGTTAAAGCTCTCTCTTTGTGCTTGAAATGTTCAAATAATTTATCCCCGAGTACGCTAGTACAAGGGCTCAGCAGACTTTTATTCTGTGTCTGTGTGTCTGTCTTTCTCCACTTAACAGCTTATTGCTGGGAAACTACTGGGCGCAGTTCGTTCAAAAGTTGATACACTAACTTGATAATAGGTCCGATTGATCGTATTACAACTTCATAATGTTACCTGGGACCTAAATGCGAAATAAACCACAAATTAGTCAAAACTTGACTAAATGTAAAAACCGACTTGGCGGTGGGAGGAATTCGCGGAGCCACAGCCAGCCAGGCAGTCTGATAGAACAGCCGAACTCGTCACACATTGACGAGAAATATAGCGTCATAAAAAGATTACGTCACAGTCAAAAGTCTTTGACGTCTTTTTCTCTCGCGCGGTGTGTGTGTGTGTTCATTTTGTGCACATGTGTTAGTGTTACTGTTTGTGTGTGTGTGTGTGTGTGTGTGTGTGTGTGTGTGTGTGTGTGTGTGTGTGTGTGCATATGTGTGTTTATGTGTGTGTGCGTGTGTATGAGAGTGTGTGTGTGTGTGTGTGTGTGTGTGTGTGTGTGTGTGTGTGTGTGTGTGTGTGTGCGCGTGCATGAGTCTGTACTCGTGTGTGTGTGTGTGTGTGTGTGTGTGTGTGTGTGTGTGTGTGTGTGTGTGTGTGTGTGAAAGAGAGAGAGAGAGAGAGGAAGAGAGAGAGGGAGTGAGGGAGAGAGAGTGTGTGTGTGTGTGTGTGAATGTGTGTGTGCATTTTCACTGTGATCAAATAAAAGAGAAAGGCCAGTCACCACGCACATCCTCGGCTCGCATGCAATGTGTTTATATAGCAAAGGGAATGCCTGTAATTCACACAGATCAATCACTTGGTCTTAAACGTGCACAAGACGAAAACGTTCATACTGGGGGAGCGAAGAGTACTCGGGTCCAGCGCGAGCGTTTTTACATTTAGTCAAGTTTTGACTAAATGTTTTAACATCGAGGGGGAATCGAAACGAGGGTCGTGGTGTATGTGTGTGCGTGTGTGCGTGCGTGTGTGCGTGCGTGCGTGCGTGTAGAGCGATTCAGACCAAACTACCCGACCGATCTTTATGAAATTTGACATGAGAGTTCCTGGGTATGATATCCCCGAACGTTTTTTTCCTTTTTTTGATAAATGTCTTTGATGACGTCATATCCGGCTTTTCGTGAAAGTTGAGGCGGCACTGTCACGCTCTCATTTTTCAACCAAATTGGTTGAAATTTTGATCAAGTAGTCTTCGACGAAGCCCGGACTTCGGTATTGCATTTCAGCTTGGTGGCTTAAAAATTAATTAATGACTTTGGTCATTAAAAATCTGAAAATTGTAAAAAAAATTATTTTTTCTAAAACGATCCAAATTTACGTTCATCTTATTCTCCATCATTTGCTGATTCCAAAAACATATACATATGTTATATTTGGATTAAAAACAAGCTCTGAAAATTAAAAATATAAAAATTATTATCAAATTTTTGTTTTCGAAATCAATTTAAAAACACTTTCATCTTATTCCTTGTCGGTTCCTGATTCAAAAAACATATAGATATGATATGTTTGGATTCAAAACACGCTCAGAAAGTTAAAACGAAGAGAGGTACAGAAAAGCGTGCTATCCTTCTCAGCGCAACTACTACCCCGCTCTTCTTGTCAATTTCACTGCCTTCGCCATGAGCGGTGGACTGACGATGCTACGGTCTTGCTGAAACATTGCATTGCGTTCAGTTTCATTCTGTGAGTTCGACAGCTACTTGACTAAATGTTGTATTTTCGCCTTACGCGACTTGTTTATCTTTACCTTTAAACTCATTATCTTCCTCACTCTGTCCCCAATTGAAACCTGGATATGATTGGTATATGTGTACGCGTGCCCTACCCTCCCATGTGAAACTAGTGTGTGTGTGTGTGTGTGTGTGTGTGTGTGTGTGTGTGTGTGTGTGTGTGTGTGTGTGTGTGTGTGTGTTTAAATTGTGAATGAAGTTGTGTTGTATCTTTAACCGATTTACCATTGTAGGGTTGCGATGTTGTGGACGTAACATGCACACGTGCCAGAAACTTGATGGTTCGCAAATCGATTTGGCGGCTTTCCGGGAATCATGGCAATTTCTACACAGTATAGAAGCGCATGCATTACACAATAGGACGGCATTCATTACGCAGTGACCATTACTTATCCCAACAGACAGTGGTATAGCAAGTGTCAATGAGATGGTTGGTTTCTGAGGTCAGTGGCTCCTGTGTCAGTTGTTTTGGTGTTTTTGTGTGTGTTTTTTGCCTGTACTTGATGTTCAAAAATTATGAATAATATTAATGATTTGCTAATGATAGGCTTGCGATTTAAAAACTGGTGAAGATCATCATCATCATCATCATCATCATCGTCATCGTCATCGTCGTTGTCGTAAGACAGTTTTTATTGGATAAACAAATGATGATAATTAAGTTTACGATTTAGGAACTAAACAGATATTGTATTCCCCCCCACCCCCCCCCCCCCCCCCCCCCATCCCTACCAAAGAAAGAAAAGCATTTCACTCCATTTTCCTGTTGACCTTTATATGAGGACAAGCCACACAAAGGGAAAAGCGGGCAACGCAGAAATAAGTCACCTAAATGACTGTGTACTTATGTCAGCGGTCAGTGGTAGACATAAATTTCCCTAATTATGGGTCTAGGTGAAGTGACGTCATAATCAGTGGTGTTCCATCGACGGGTAGCGATGGTGATGAATCGGTAGAGCATGATGTAGTGGCTGTTTATTTGCAGGTTTAAAATAGTGCGCACACCGTTAACTTCCCAGATCGCTCTGCAACAGTAGCAAACAAACAGACAAACAAGTAAAGAAGCTCGCCCCCCCCCCCTCTTCCCCCACACACCCACACACACCCACAGAGCGGCTGTAACTACATTTGAATAATTCGGCTAATTTTGCTGATCACTGAGTGCAAAACGTTTAGCTGCTAAAGGGCGTATGTGTCTGTGTGTGTCGGGGGGGGAGGGGGGTGCTTCAGTTTCAACCGAAGGTAGTTTGGTGGCTTTGAAGGCTTACACTACTGTATAGGAGTTCTGCTGCTTTTTGAATTTACTTATTTCAAGGTACATGGACTTCCTTGCTGTCCAAGTCGACTCAGTTCTCTAACTTTTTCAAGTTGTATCAGCTATGTAATTTTTTTTTAATGAAATCTGGTCAAACGCATAGTTGGTGTGCCCCCAGGCCCGATTGACCCCACTTACTACCAACAGTTGATTGAGATGTGTGGGATAGGCAGGGCCGGATCTGGGGGGGGGGGGTTCCTGGGGTTCCGGACCCCCCCCCCCCCCCCTGGCCATCCAATGTACCTCTCAGAGAAAAAAAATGTGGACTTTGGACCCCTGCCTTTAGTTGGACCCCCCCCCCTCATACGAACTTGGTCCGGCCCTGGATATGTGCCATGGTAGCTGTGCGTTTTTTCGTGTGTAAGTTGTTGTGGTAGAGTGCAAAAAGCGGTTTTAGTGCCCGCTGAAGGGTCGGCAGCATTACATTGGTACAACAGTTGAATGGGTTACATGACCTGAACAGTGGCCTAATCGTTTTCCCCCAGCTTGCCAGCAGAAGGTTCTAATCGACTTTTCAATCAATCAATCAATCAATCAATCAATATGAGGCTTATATCGCGCGTATTCCGTGGGTACAGTTCTAAGCGCAGGGATTTTTTTGTTGTTGATTTTTTTATGCAATTTATATCGCGCACATATTCAAGGCGCAGGGATTTATTTATCCTACTTTTCACGGCCTTTTTTTCCAAGTCACACGGGTATTTTTTGTAAACAGCTCGAAGAGCTAGAGGGAAGGGCGAGTATTTGTGGAATACACCTTAATTTGTTTATCTGTGAAGGATGCTTGTGTTAAAATTTGACCACCGAGATTTCAAGTGATTTCCGGGTTGTGTTTCTTAGTTTTTGTTAAAGAATACAGAATACAGAATACAGTATTTATTGAGCCAAGTGACATTAAAAAACATTTAAAGCACAAGGAATTTAGCGTAGTGTTGGTAAAATCACGCACACACACACACCCACACACTGACACACAAGGTGTGTGTGTGTGTGTGTGTGTGTGTGTGTGTGTGTGTGTGTGTTTGGGGGTATTTAAAAAATGCTATTGTTGTGTGTGTTTGGTTGTTATTGGTAGTGTTTTTGTTGTTCTTATTTTTGTTCTTGCTTGGATTTTTTTGTTCTCGTTTTTGGTCTTGTTTTTGTTTTGTAGTTTCCTTATTTTGTTATATTTAGTTTGATGAGGGGGTGTATGTTCCTGGATTGTCACGTTGACTGATTCTCTGTGTCTTCTCCGATCGTTGATCAAAGACCACGCCGAATGAGAAACGACATTATGTTCTCTGGCGTGAACACAAATTGGGACATTCGGTATGCATAATGTGGCACAAGTGTACCTTGCCAACCTAATCATTGCATGATATGATTCTTGACATCTCTCTCCTTCCCTCCCTTTCTCTCTCCCTCCATCTGCTCACCCTCTCTTTCTCTCTCACTCTCTCTCTCTCTCTACTTCATCTACTTGGGTTAACAGAGACAAGACTGTCAAACCTAAAGCATAATGATGATTCTGTTGAGATTCAGAATTATTCTTTTATAAGACGTGATGCTGCTCATCCAAATCACACGGGAATCGGTGTGTATGTGCACAACGATTGTTTTCATGTTGTAAAACGCCGGCATGACCTTGAACCACAGAGTGTAGAGTGTATTTGGCTAGAAGTAAGGCCAAACAATTCATCTCCTATTCTAGTTGGATTCTTATACAGAAATCCCGCCTGCACGGATGAATGGTTTGATGACTTTATAGATATGATGGACAAAGTCAACGTGTGCAATTGTAATATGCTATTATTGGGAGACTTTAATATTAACATGTTAGTAAACCAGTCTCAATGGCTTGACAAAACTGAATCGCTAGGTATTACTCAACTTATAAAAGAGCCCACAAGAGTAACTAGCATGTCTTCAACTCTTCTGGATCATATATACACGAACAATGATAGCATGGTTCTAAATGCTTCAACATCTAATATTTGCATGAGTGACCATAAACCGATCACGTGCACTTGGTCGTGTAAACGACCAAAGGTAATGTCAAAAGGTCATACCTATATCACGTATAGATGTTTTAAAAAATTTGACAAGTCTGCGTTTTTACTTGACTTAAGTTTGGCAAATTTCCAATTGGTGTCAAATTGTTTTGATCCTGAAGAAGCTGCATTGTTATTTGTCAGAACATTATTATCTGTTGTTGACAGACATGCTCCAATCCGCAGGAAAAGAGTTAAATTTTCGACTGTACCGAACTGGATGACAGGTGAAATTAAAGATGCTATGTTAGTTCGAGATTTTCTAAAAAAAATTAAACAGTTTGAACTTTACAAAAAAATGCGAAACAAAATTTCTGAATTGGTGAAACTTGCAAAAAAGAAATATTTTCAAAATCTTATAATAGATAAAAATGACATATGTCAAATTTGGCGTGCAATGAATGAACTGACTAGTAAATCACGCAAAGCCCCATCCTGTATTAATCCTAATATAACTGCTGATGATTGTAATAGTTACTTTCTATCTATGACCGACAATGTTCTTGATTCCTCAGCCAGTTCTGATCAGATTAGCTATAAGGTGCCTGAAGTACTCAGTCAATTTTGTAATGAGAAACTTTTGCCATCTGACTCGTTTGATATACCTGTAATCACAGTCGTTGAAGTTGGTGCACTAATTTCTAAACTAAATAACAAAAAAACAATGGACACAAACAATCTTAATTCACAAATTGTAAAAATGTCACTTCCTTATATTGTAAATAGTTTAACCCATGTATACAATCTCTCTATCAGGAAGAATGTCTTCCCATCAGTGTTTAAAACGGCTAAAGTTATTCCAGTACCAAAGTCAAAAGACACCGATAGCCTTGACAACTACAGACCGATATCTATTCTCTCTATACTGTCTAAACCCCTGGAAAAGCATATACACACCCATCTCCTTAAATATGTTGAAGAAAACAATATTTTTCATCCTTATCAATCAGGTTTTCGTCCTAAACATTCATGTCATACTGCCCTTACCCGGCTCTGTGATACCTGGCTAAAAGCAAT
The DNA here is from genome assembly GCF_037325665.1 of Littorina saxatilis. NCBI lineage: Eukaryota > Metazoa > Mollusca > Gastropoda > Littorinimorpha > Littorinidae > Littorina > Littorina saxatilis. Next base: position 71,780,498 of record NC_090247.1, read on the forward strand.
AAACAATCGTGAAATGGTTGGAGCGGTATTCCTTGATCTCAGGAAAGCATTTGACTTAGTTGATCACGCTATTTTGTTAGACAAATTACTTATTTACCTGCAAAATAGCTCATCTGTGTCCTTTTTTACATCATATCTGTCAGATAGGAAACAAGCAGTCTACCTAAACGGTTCATATTCATCACAAGGCACTGTAAAATGTGGAGTCCCACAAGGTTCTATCCTTGGTCCCTTACTGTTTGGACTATACATTAATGATTTACCATTACACCTCAAACAAGAAAATGCTGTACTTGATCTTTTTGCGGATGACTCAACACTTCACAGCAGTAATACAGATATAAATCTCATAAGAAAAGTACTCCAAGAAAGTATAGCAAATATTAATGATTGGTGTAATTGTAACAGAATGGCACTGCATCCTAAGAAAACAAAAAGCATGTTAATAACCACAAGACAAAAACACCAGCGACAGCCTCTGAGCCTTGATCTTATGCATGGTACAGTTAGCATTGCTCAAGTCCATCAACACCGTGTGCTTGGAGTTGTAATTGATGATGAACTTAACTGGCGCTCTCACATTGATACAGTTTATAAACGAGTTTCTAGGAACCTTTTCTTACTTAACAAGCTCTGGTGCGTTGTTTCTGTGGATGCCCTCAAAATGTTTTTCCACGCACACTGTCTCTCTCACATTTGCTATGCATCTACTGTCTGGTGCAATGCCAGTGATGTTCATATAAAGAAAATAAACACACTTCACAAGAGAGGTGTAAAGTTATTAAACCGAGATCCCAATATGACTACTCAAGAAAAATACACTCAACTGAACATTCTTCCGCTACATCAGCAGTTCTTTTTAAATGCTAGTGTTTTCATGTTTAAAATGTACAACCATGAAACACCTTCATACATCCAAGACCTGTTTGAGCGTCCTCCTGGTAGAGCGAGGCTTTTGAATTATACGCTACCGCTCCCACGCATTGATTTGTATAAATCTAGTTTATCCTACTGGGGATCGCTTGTGTGGAATATACTTCCAATGTACTGTAAAACATGTCAAACCCTTTCATCTTTTAAAAAAAATGTTCGAAAATATCTTTGTCAAAAATAATTCTCTCCCTACGCTTTAAAATCATAACTGTTACTGCATAACATCTTAATCATCATTTTATTAATCAATGAACCACGTTATTATAACTAGTGTTTTGTTACTTTTAACCTAATTACAAATTCTTAGTTAATTAGTTATTCGTTTGGCTGTTCAATACATGTTATATAAATATATAATTGTAATGTATAATGTCATGTATGTCTAAAAGGGACAGGTTGGAAGATTAGGCATTGCCTAAAACCTTTATCCCTTTGTATTAAAGTTTTGAATCTGAATCTGAATCTGAATCTCTCTCTCTCTCTCTCTCTCTCTCTCTCTCTCTAACCGGCACGGTTGGCCTAGTGGTAAGGCGTCCGCTCCGTGATCGGGAGGTCGTGGGTTCGAACCCCGCCCGGGTCATACCTAAGACTTTAAAATTGGCAATCTAGTGGCTGCTCCGCCTGGCGTCTGGCATTATGGGGTTAGTGCTAGGACTGGTTGGTCCGGTGTCAGATAATGTGACTGGGTGAGACATGAAGCCTGTGCTGCGACTTCTGTCTTGTGTGTGGCGCACGTTATATGTCAAAGCAGCACCGCCCTGATATGGCCCTTCGTGGTCGGCTGGGCGTTAAGCAAACAAACAAACAAACAAACAATCTCTCTCTCTCTCTCTCTCTCTCTCTCTCTCTCTCTCTCTCTCTCTCTCTCTCTCTCTCTCTCTCTCTCTCTCTATTTATACCCACTGTAAATGGGTGTGTATATGTTTCACTCTGTCTGTTTCTCTGTTTGTCCAATCTTAAACGAAATGAGGCAGAGTGTTATTAAGATATCAAATAACCAAAAATAATTACCTCCCTTTTGGTTATTTGATTTTTGTTTGTCCTTCTGACCGAAGTTTGGTCACTGGTGTGTATGGGTCAATTGGGCTGACAGTCGGTGTGTAAGGGTCAATTGGGCTGACAGTCGGTGTGTATGGGTCAATTGGGCTGACATTCGGTGTGTATGGGGCAATTGGGCTGACAGTCGGTGTGTATGGGGCAATTGGGCTGACATTAGGTGTGTTTGGGTCAATTGGGCTGACATTAGGTGTGTATGGGTCAATTGGGCTGACATTAGGTGTGTATGGGGCAGTTGGGCTGACATTAGGTGTGTATGGGTCGATTGGGCTGACATTATGTGTGTTTGGGTCAATTGGGCTGACATTAGGTGTGTATGGGTCAATTGGGCTGACAGTCGGTGTGTATGGGTCAATTGGGCTGACATTCGGTGTGTATGGGTCAATTGGGCTGACATTCGGTGTGTATGGGTCAATTGGGCTGACATTAGGTGTGTATGGGTCGATTGGGCTGACATTCGGTGTGTATGGGTCAATTGGGCTGACATTGGGTGTGTTTGGGTCAATTGGGCTGACATTAGGTGTGTATGGGTCAATTGGGCTGACATTCGGTGTGTATGGGTCAATTGGGATGACATTCGGTGTGTATGGGGAAATTGGGCTGACATTCGGTGTGTATGTGGCAATTGGGCTGACATTAGGTGTGTATGGGTCAATTGGGCTGACATTAGGTGTGTATGGGTCAATTGGGCTGACATTAGGTGTGTATGGGTCAATTGGGCTGACAGTAGGTGTGTATGGGTCAATTGAGCTGACATTAGGTGTGTATGGGTCAATTGGGCTGACATTAGGTGTGTATGGGTCAATTGGGCTGACATTAGGTGTGTATGGGTCAATTGGGCTGACAGTAGGTGTGTAGTTTGGAAGTGGGGGAAAAAATCGGTTCGTTAAGTAATAAAGAATAACAATACAAATTGATAACTTACAAACATGAATACTGATACATAGAAAATGATAATGTCAAATGAAGAAAGAAAAGGGCACGCGCTTAGATTTAAGATTTTATATTTAATGTCACAAGTTGTCAAAAATAATGCATGCTGTTTTTGAATCCTTAGCCCCAGAGACCTGAATTCACCCGGAACAAGTCTGTCGCGGTGTAAGCAATGACGACCAGAACCAAGTGTCGGCATGTCTGTCACTGTTACCTTTCATTGGCAGTTTATTTTCCCCCGGCCGTTGGTCAGCCAATAAGGCAGAAGGTCAACAACCGTGACCACTACAATGGCCAACGCCGGCGGGAAATAATTGACCATTCAACAACTCTCTGGGAGACGATCAGCGCTTTTGTCATGTTCAAAGACAGGATGGAAAATTCGATTAGTTACGACAAAGCGTGTAAAGGTTGTAGAGGTTTGTGTTGTTGTCTGGGACTTCTTGTGCAGGTTTCCGTCCTCTGGTTGTATGGTTATGTTATTGGCCGACATTTGGATGTCTTAAAGACATACGATATCGATTATTTTGTTAAACCCACCAAGACGTCTCTTTTTGACCGTCTCTTTCTAAGTGATATATATCTGACGTCAAAATACAACAAAAATCGAAAAGATGTCATAACGTGAAAAATGGCGTCACGTTAAACATCTGTCATTCCTTCTGCATGTATCCCGAAGAAATGACAAAGAATTTCGAGAACGGAGTTTGTTTCGGTGACTTCAACAAAACAGCAGTAGAACATTAATCGTAAGGTTGTATATTTATCGGTATCGTATATCATTAAGGACATTGATTTCGGTATTCGTTTTACTAACAAATCCAAAAGTAATTATTACGAATCCTGGTTCCCATAGAAACTGGGTGGCATGATAAATCAAGCTCACCAGTTCAGTGATTACTTTATAATTGCATGGTAAAGGTGTAAACGGAAATACGAACCGGGAGCTGTGGCCCGATTGACCGTTTTGATTCCGATAAAATACCGGAGCATAATGTCCAGTTTACGTCATTCCTGCAGGAGGATGGTCTGTGAACTCAACCTTTTGAATGAGGTCTTCCGTCTTTTTTGGAGAACATTTTAAAGATTATTTTATGTTATGTTTTTGTTTGCTTCATTTTTGTGACATTTCTTTTTTCTAGTCTTGTTTTTTGTGTCACAACAAAGTCAACCGAGAGTTCATCTTTTAGTGATGTCCTTTTTCGATTTTCTCTGTTCCAATCTCCAGTCAGACAAAGGCCAGTTACAGGTCATTGACATGTATGTCGGTGAGGGGGAGAGGGGGACGGGGGTGTTCAGCTCGTATTACAAATTCCGATGAAAGCGGATCACAGTAACCGGAACCTATACCATTGTACTTGTTTGGACATTTTGTGCTGGACATCGTGATTGCTATGGTTATCCTTTGTTGACCCCAACTTCCTATTCCTGTTTCTATTAACTGTGGTGATTGGTTGGTCAGTTTAATCGGATTGGCGTTTGCTGCAATACAGTTTTGCATCGTATAGTTGCCATTCGCATGCGGTTACGAATATTCTACCCAGCTTCTGCTTTTGCTTACAGAATGAAACATGAAAAGTACCTTGGGTTGAATTCAGGTATAGTGTTCTTAATTGATTATGTCTGTCAATAGTCCACCTTGCATTTATGTCCCTTTAACACGAACATGAATGAATCCAATTCAATATCGAAAGGATCGTTTTTCACAGTGAGTATACACACAGCCACATGCAGTTCTCTCCGTCCGCAAAGTTTGGTACCTTGCAACAACTTCCTTGAATTAGGAACACTATTCTTGAACATTACTAGTACCTTGACTTGCCCGATTCTGCACCTAGGTCTCTATATTACGTCAGAAATACCAACAAGATTAAACAAAAAAAATTTTAAAAACCGGTGTAACAGATCAACAGCAAAATGTCGATTCTACTACCTATGTCTTCGCTGAGAAACGAAACCGACAAAACCAAGACGACTCTTCTTGACCTTCTCATCCAAAATGGAAATGTCTGACGTCAAAAGCGTAAAAAGGTTCGCAAAGACGTCATAGCACGAATAATTTGCGTCACGTATAAAAATGATGTCACTTCTTCTACATGGCTCCCGAGGAACTAAGAATTTTAAGATCGAAGTTAGTCTCAGTGACTTCGTCATATCAAAAATAGAAAATGACTCATCAGGTCACCGCCAGACCGTGCATGTATCTTTATCGTATGTCATTAATGTTAGGCCAAAAAAAAAATAGGTCTGTTTACGGTAACCCGACCGACCCTATTTTTTTCGCGCGACCCTAGACTTTTTTTTGGCATTTGGGGAAAAAAATAAAATAAAATAAAAAAATCTTGGTTTTTTTGCAAAATAACGTAAAAATATGGGTTTTTTGGAGAGAAAAAAAAAAAAAAAAAAAAAATCCCGACCTACCGACCCTATTTTTTTGGCCTATGTTACCGTAAACAGACCTATTTTTTTTTTTGGCCTTAGATAAATGTTCTTCGGAAGGTAGGAAGCGTTCGGCTGGGAAAATGAGACATTGGACAAAGGCTGTGGGCTTTTAACGAATCTTGGCGTTTCTTTCTTTTATTTGCCACCAGCAGTCCTTGTTCATTTCCTGTGTGAAAAAGTATATTAGCACCATCAGCGGGGACTTTAATTAGTCGTGCTGCTGTTACCGTGGTAACGAGAGACGCTGGCGACATGTACGTGAACTCCCATGGTGACAAAAGACAGTTAATTAGGATTTTGCGGAGGAAGAGGAGATTGGATGGGGATTGACGGAAAGAACTAGGTAGTTAAGGTGAGTTAGAAACTCTTTTTGATACGTCCGTCAAATGCTTAGTTTAGCAAAGTAAGGTCAGTTTTGTCTTTTCTGAAAAAGTAAAACCTTCCACGAAATACACAATACAGGTTGGGATTCACATTAACATTATGGCTGCAAACATTTGATTAACCTCTCAATCCCCACCACTCCCTCACGCTGTCTGTCTGTCTCTGTCTCTGTTTCTCTCTCTCTCTCTCTCTCTCTCTCTCTCTCTCTCTCTCTCTCTCTCTCTCTCTCTCTCTCTCTCTCTCTCTCTCTCTCTCTCTCTCTCTCTCTCTCTCTCTCTCTGGCATCTCCCCTCTGGTTTTGCAAGTCATTTTGTTCAGCATTCCATCAGAGACATTTGCACCAGAGATCTACAATGTAACAATACGTCCCTCGACGTGGACAATGTGAAGAGAAGAGGTGGCGTAGTGGGATGCGACTTCGTCATCCTAGAATGTCGTTAATCTCAATTGTCTGTATGTTTCTATATCTGTCTGTCTGTCTGTCTGTCTGTCTGTCTGTCTGTCTGTCTCTCTCTCTCTCTCTCTCTCTCTCTCTCTCTCTCACGTGACTGAGCTAGACATTGTGTGTGTGTGTGTCTCTCTCTCTCTCTCTCTCACGTGACTGAGCTAGACATTGTGTGTTTGTGTGTGTGTGTGTGTGTGTGTGTGTGTGTGTGTGTGTGTGTGTGTGTGTGTGTGTGTGTGTGTGTGTGTGTGTGTGTCGTGTCTATGCATACGCTTTTGATTCGGTTTGAAATGTGTGTTTTTTCTCTCACTCAAACTTCCTAGTCCTTGTTTCTTTCCCGTTTTCTCAGTAATTTCACCAGAATTTATCAAACGAGAGAGTCGAAAACTTTATTCAGCATTGTTTTGGGAAGCCGATTCATAAAAGACGTGCTTTCATACACGCTCGTATAAGTTGGCTGTATGTGTAGACTAGAAACTGAAGTATAAAAGCAAAAGCAGCATCACAGACTTAATGGCCGAAGTGGACCCGTGTAACAGCGAGTACCACCATGCAGTTATGATGCAGGGTATCCTGGGTTGACCCCACTTTTGGCGCTAACGTCAGATCGATGCCTTACGTCATTCTACATTTCGCGTAACGGACTATAAACCTCCCTTGGGCTTGAACATCTGGTTCGGCTTCTGAATTAATAATAATGATAATAATAAATGAGCATTTATATAGCGCAACATCATAACTTTACAATTATGCTCTTTGCGCTTGACACATTTAAAATTAAAACACAGTTATACAAGCATTTACATCTTGACATCTGTGTCTACTGCGTGAAGAGAAAACAGACTTGAGTTTTATCGATATTTTTTCTTCATGTTTGCACATTATGTTTGTGATTTAGAATTTAAAAGGCTTTACTTGTGTATGATTTCCAACCTGCGTCATGAGTTTCTTTTTTTGTCTTTGACTTTCCGAGCTCTGCTGGTGCACGTGAAACTATAGTAGCATGTAGGGCAACTTCTTGAGAATTTATTGTATGTGTGCTTTAAACTGATCAAATCTTTTCATTTTGTGTGAAAAACCTAAAGAATGGCCTGTTTTGGACATAAAACAACCGAAAATATAAAAACAAAAATACACATAGAAACATACACTGAATAACAACTTGTTTTTGGTTTTTTATTTTGGCCTAAAGGTGTGTGTGTGGGGGTTTATTTTATGTCAAAGAATCTTTCAAGTTTGCTGTATGCACGTCACGAAGTTTCGTTGGTTGGGAATTAATGTCTTTAAACCTGGAATTAGTGTACATGATATATCTTTCACACAGTCTCCAAGTATAGCTGTCATAACGATTTAAGTTGAAAATGTCTGGTTACGACATAGCGGTCGGATTCAAATGTCGTATACATTCCTCATGTCCACACGGACTTGTAACAATCAGTTGACGGGGTGTTGTGCAAAAAAACCCACAAAAAAATGCAAATCTGTGCTGTTTTTTTTTGTGATGGCCGGGTTAGTAATGTACACAGGAGTATGTGAAATTTGAAAGCTGTAGTTTCAAAATATTATCGAAGAAAATGACTTTTTTGGTTTTTTTTAAACTGATATTGACCCCGCTGTTACCTTAAAATTTAACTAGGGTGTACCAAGCTTGCGTTATTGTGAGTTATTTATAGTATGTTGAATTGTATCAAATATAACAGATATGACGAGAAAATGAGTATTAATATGAGTCGGTAGGCGAATGCTGATATTATTTTCGAGAAATCACCCTGATAAATATATACACGTCTTCCCACCCACACGCACTCAAAACAATAAACAGTATACATACACAAAAACACAACACTAAAAAACAAGCACAACCACCAAGACGTCAACAGCAGTCTGTTTTCTCTTCACGCAGTAGACACAGTAGATACCTTTTTCCCCTTTCACCTGTGTGAGTGTTGGGCGGGGATGTAGCTCAGTCGGTCAGTCGGAGTTCGTCCCCACGTTCGGCAAGAGATTTATTTCTCAGAGTTAACTTTGTGTGCAGACTCTCCTCGGTGTCCGAACACCCCCGTGTGTACACGCAAGCACAAGACCAAGTGCGCACGAAAAAGATTCTGTAATCCATGTCAGAGTTCGGTGGGTTATAGAAACACGAAAATACCCAGCATGCTTCCTCCGAAAGCGGCGTATGGCTGCCTAAATGGCGGGGTAAAAACGGTCATACACGTAAAAGCCGTGGGAGTTTCAGCCTACTTCCGCGCTTGGCGGCAAATATGGCGAACGCAATGCTTTGAGTCACAGACCCTTCACACGGGCGGGGATGTAGCTCAGTCGGTAGCGCGCTGGATTTGTATCCAGTTGGCCGCTGTCAGCGTGAGTTCGTCCCCACGTTCGGCGAGAGATTTATTTCTCAGAGTCAACTTTGTGTGCAAACTCTCCTCGGTGTCCGAACACCCCCGTGTGTACACGCAAGCACAAGACCAAGTGCGCACGAAAAAGATCCTGTAATCCATGTCAGAGTTCGGTGGGTTATAGAAACACGAAAATACCCAGCATGCTTCCTCCGAAAGCGGCGTATGGCTGCCTAAATGGCGGGGTAAAAACGGTCATACACGTAAAAGCCGTGGGAGTTTCAGCCCACGAACAAACAAACAAACAAACAGACCCTACACAAAGCAGGGAAGACCAGCCTTCTTTGTGTGCTGAGATCAACACAAACACTGCTGTCGACTGCAGGTTTAGCTGAGGTTGACGAGTTCTCTGGGTGGGCAGAATTGTGTTGTACGCAAGGAGTGTAGAGAGAAGAAAAGAAGCATCTCATTTTGAATTGGCCATTAACCTTAAAACAAAGAATTGTGTTTTATGGGTTGGGAGTATGGCTGTATTACCGTGGAACCTCCCTTTCAAGACATCTAAATATCTGAGAAAATCAGGGAGGGAGTCTTAAAATGGGGGTAAATTTACAAAAAGGTAAATTAAAGGCACGTTTAATTGTTGACAAAACAGGACATTCACAAGTCCATCGACCCCTTGGTCTTAACTCACTATGGTGAACAGACAAACAAGTAATTATGAGATAAGTGATTTAAATGAGAGGAACTTATTCATTATATCAAATATTTTCAGATTTAAAAAAAAAATTCATTTGTCTCACAATTATTTTTTGTTTGTTTTTTGTTTACTTTAAAGAACTTTGTTCGATGTACCTTTGAGTTTTTTTGTTTTGTCAAAATTTAAACGTTTCATTAACTAACACCTTTCCTGTTTTTGTTTTTCTTGATATTGGAACGAATACCGGCTATCTGTTTCTGGATATTGTATTGTACGATCGCTGCATTGTTTTTGCTCGTTTGATTCGTAACACATGGTGTAACCGAGTGCCGAAACACTACGATCACCTCGGGAAGCGAAGTGCAATCAAACAGGATTGAAAATGTTAGGGCTAATTTCTTAGCCCTATAAAAAAAACTGTTATGCAAACCCGAAGGTTTCCATGAACATACAGACAATCGGAAACCACCAGACCCCATCACAAACAGAACTCTACAATCCACTGGTGTTGACTTTTAAAGGCCAACAACTCGGGTGCAGAGTCTGCTGTGAAAGGAGCGGTAGCCTCCCCTGTCACACATGTTTTAGCATTGATTGTGTGTTGTTTGTTTGTTGCAGGATGAGTGTGATTGACGTCAAGAACTACCTGGAGAAGGTCTACAAAGTTCCCGTGTTGGACGTCAGGACCAAAGTCTTTGCAGGTAGGATTCTGGGGGATCCTGTTATGAATGTAATCGCAATCTGAAATTAATGCACACAAAGAAGCGTGTATACAAGCACACGTGCACGCACACACGCACACAAACACACACACACACACACACACACACACACACACACACACACACGCACACGCACGCATTCACAATTTGGTACTAGCTCGCAGAATAATGTATTTTTTCGTGCAGAAAAAGTCCCAACTTTGGTTTGTTTTTAAATGAATGCCAGTCGTTTGATTGTGCATTATCCTTACTACAATACCTCTGGGGTTTTCATAGAAACACCGAGGCAAGCCACACGGGACATAGTAGGCTTGCCTCAGTGTTTCCATAGAAACAAGGGAAAGTAACTCTTCCACGACACATTCACAACTTGAGTCATTTCGGAACATCGTCAACTACGCCCCTCTCGCAACCCCTCTACATTTGTTTCTTCTCTTTTTCCAATTCCTTTCAACACCTCATCCGTGCTTAACACTGCTCTCTTTGTCTGGCAAAAAGTGCATTTTACGACTAAAGATTCACAGTGCAGCTCACAGCCTTCGTTTTGCGTTTTTGTTGCAGCTGAGTGCATTGACAGTTCAAAAATCCTCCTATGGTAGTAAAACAAACCCAAAACTACCCAACGACGACATCTGTGAAGCTCGACAGTTTCTTGTTCACGCGAATGCATAAATTAACCTAGTTATTACGTGGTGTTTGGTCGGAGTTCGATTCAATTACTGAGTGATTCCGGCCTCCATTTTGTTTTACACAAACTCATGATGACGTCTGACATAGTTTGCTAGTGACGTGTCTGTTTGTGCATGATGTGGTGATCTACCTGATATAAATTTAAATCCAAAATAGGCCAAGACCAGCCGGGTCAGAGTACGAAATCAATTCGTAAAAAAATCGCAGTTCTTGACTCTTTGGGTGCAAGTCAATGAAACTTGGTAGTTCTTCTAACGGATAGCTGCCTGAGGTATGACTAAAAGCCCCAGGGGCTCCGTGCACCTGGATTTGACAAGTTCAGTACCTTTAATTCATTGCTGACGACTGATGACACCTTAGTGCATTTATGCCCGCATTACCTTGCTGACGTGGTATAACTCTGTTGTACAGTCAAGCCACGTACGCATGACTGTCAAGCACTAAGTGAAAAATGTCAAAACAAGTATGATTTGGTGCTGTGTGTGGAATCTTGACGTGCGCAGATTATGCTTATGATCATGTGGGGACAACTCTGGTATTTTTCTCCCCATGTGCCCCTTTCTTTGTCTCACGTGAACTGACAGTCACGTACGCACGCACGCTAAAACCAACACACACACACACACGCACGCACACACACTCGTAGTTGTTAATTGTTAAATGTTTGTGAAAAATGTTAAACTGTGGACGTGTGGAAGTAAGATGTTTTTATGCAACGTGACAGTGACAATCCGAGTGTCAGATGACAAGACGAAGAAAGATGACAAAGTGACAATGACATTAACGCTCGTGACAACCCGAGAGTTAGGAACCACACTGCGGAGATAGGGTTACACAAATTTAGTAGTTGTAAATTTTAAGGGGCTTATTGTCCGTCAGGTCTTAATTGCCTATATTGGACATGAATTGGTTTATACGATTCGAGTTTTTACGCCCTCACGGCTTTTGATGTATGCGTGTTTAGGTGGTGCACTTATGGTAGAATGACCAAGATCTTTAACGTGCCATTGTGGTGACACGGGGGTGGGAGATGGATACCGTCTCTGGGTCTGCACATAAAGTTGACCCGTGTCCGTCCCGGCCCGGATTTGAACCAGCGACCTTTCGATCACAAGTCCAGTGCTCTACCACCTGAGCTACCCGGGCCCCCTTTAGTATTTGTTGTCATGAGCTGGTACTTATAATCATGACAGTGGGGATAACTCAGGGATTACTCCACCAACCCCGCCCCTTTTTTTGTCTGTCTATAACTGTGTCTGTTTCTCATACACACACGCGCGCAGACAGACAGACACAGACATATAGACAGACAGACAAACAGAGAGAAAGACAGTAACACACACACACACACACACACACACACTTACGCCCGCACGCCCGCATACACACACACACACACACACACACACACACACACACTTATGCCCGCACACACGCACCCAAAACACACACACACACAAAACATACACACACACACACACACACACACACACACACACACACACACACACGTGCACACGTGCACACGCACGCACGTACGCAGCAAAAGAAAAAGACAACTACAAAGCGAAGGTTAGTTAGACGAGGTTGACTCTGTTAGTGTTCAATAGAACAAAGGAACAACAACCAACATCAAAGAAAGCGACACAGAAATGGGCAACAAATGTTTAAACGCTGCTTCCTGGTAAATGAATTCTTTATTTACATCAACTACATTATGCTATAATCTTATAGTATCTACATGCGTATCATTTCTTTTGCGACTTTTGTTCATGGTCATAAGTAATGGTACTGTCACGTGTAAAGGAATTTATTAGTTTTTGGGTTTTTTACGTATTTATTTATTTTTAAACTTATTTATTAATTAATTAATGTATTTAGTTATTCAGTTATGTATTCATTTTCAATTTTGACTAAACATTCTATACATTCATGTACATGATTGCTTCACGTCGTTAGTTATTTACAAAAATGGAAGTTCCATATATGTACAAGGGTTATACTTTCCTCTATGACTTTTTCATTTACAATGGTCTTTTAAGACTTATTTCAAGATAACTTCCTCCACGTATATACGATCTAATACTTTACCATACATTCGTTCAGACTTTTGCCTAAATAGGAGGAGGTTTTACAGGTCTAACACCTTTCCGGTTCTCGCCAGAAATCCGGTTTTTGAAAACTTTTAAAACCGGAAAATCCGGTTTTTAAAGTAAAACTTTGTTCTTTGTCCCTACAAGATAATACTTTTATAAAAAAAAAAAGCCTCAGCTTCTGGAGGGCGCCGCCGTGGACCCTGGCCTTTCAGCTTTTTCACTTTTTTTGGTTTTTTGTTGGTGTTAGCCCTGGGATCGTAAGAGGCGACTAACGGATTCTGTTTCTCTTTTTACCCTTGTTAAGAGTTTCTTGTATAGAATATAGTCAATGTTTGTAAAGATTTTAGTCAAGCAGTATGTAAGAAATGTTACGTCCTTTGTACTGGAAACTTGCAATCTCCCAGTAAGGTCATATATTGTACTACGTTGCAAGCCCCTGGAGCAATTTTTTTATTAGTGCTTTTGTGAACAAGAAACAACAAGTGGCTCTATCCCATCTCCCCCCCCCCCCCCCCCTTTCCCCGTCGCGATATAACCTTCGTGGTTGAAAACGACGTTAAACACCAAATGAAGAAAGAAAGTAGCCCTGGGAGAATGTTATCCCATGTAAAAGCCTGGGGAGATCTGTGTTAGTGCACGTGATTGTTTACACGTAAGGAAATGTATCTTTACATAAGCTCGCAAGACTTTGTTATTTACATAAACGCAGCTACCATAGCGACCATTCACATCAGTGCCTTCCATGTGGGTTGTTCATTTACAGCAATATACATGTACGTGAGTACGTCGCGATATAACCTTGAATGGTTGAAAACGACGTTAAACACCAAATAAAGAAAGAAAGAAAAAAATGTACGCTTGTATAATACAGGACGATATATTCAAATATCACCCAGAATGTCTTATTTACATTGCATTCGTACGATCGTCCAGCCGCTCGCAGTGAAACAACAGACAACTTTATTTGTAACGAGTTAGCAACCATTCAACCATTTTTAGTTTACTATCTCACGAGAGAATACAGGCCAGTCGCAAATAGTACAGATATTATGATACATTGATACTTTCTATCCATTTGTCTACACGAGAGAATGTATTATTTATCATACGCAAGGCCCAAAATGTCAAAGACGATCACATTCAAATTCATAGTGTTTTAGAGAAAATCATATTTGACCACCCCCAGATATAAAACGCTAAAATAATTTTTGTTTAAAGTTAACCAAGTGACTCCCCTTTTCTTTCTATATATTACATATTGCTTAGATGAATCTATGCAGACACTTTTAAACACGCCTGAAAGTGGCGAGTAGAAACATGTAAATGGCGAATAAAAATGTAAATCTTCTCGCCAAATGCAAGTAAAGTTGCTGAAACAAATAGCTGGTTTGGCGAGTAAAAATACAAAAAATTTGCTCTCTGGCTAGTAAAGTATGAGAAGTACTAGCCAAAGGCCAGTGCCCCATTTCGTGGACTTTCAGCGCTGTTAAATGAATCTGACTTGGGACTTAAATGCACTAAGCGAGTATTATTCACAGATGACGTTATGAAATAGGCTTTTGCTCCAATAAAACAGAATCTGAAGAAACACAATAATTATGAACACCAGACAAGCACACGAGACTTTGTCAGCAAACAAAGAAGAAATTTCACAAATTGTACACACATTTACAGACATCACATATATTTCAACTGGAAACTCACACGAAAAAATAAGGATAAAGGTAAGAACATGGACGTCTTATGCAATCCCATTTTAGAATTATCTGTAAAAATAAAATAAAAAAGGGCATTGTATTTGTAGAACACTGCACACACCTTATCAAAAAGACTAAAACGCAGTTAAAAAGAATTCTTACACAAGTGAAAATTAGTGACAGTACATTATTTTGTGAGAGTACTACACACACATTAAAAAATACACTAAATTACAGATAAGAATTTTCCAGGCACGATTAAAAAATATGGACATTACATACATGTGTGAGAACACTAAACACACCCTATTAAAAGAGACTAAAAATACAGACAAGAACTGTTCAGACAATGTGCACAAGTGAAGAAAGCCAAACCAAGAAAATAAGACGTCAGTGTCCACAAAAGACGGGGGTGAAATAAAACTTCATCCATCTTGGTGCCTGTCATCCCTGGGACAATCTCGCGCCGTTCATCTGTCATCCTCTCAGCCACAGGGAGAAGAAAAAAATCAGTCCTCTGTGTGAGTTTAGGGGTGGGGGGGGGGGGGAGGGTAGGATGTTGTGTCGTGTGTCTGTCTGTTTGGGATTAAACTTTGGTTGTGCATTTGAAGCAGCCAGTCTGTCTGTTTGGCTGAAAAATCAGCAGTGTGTCTATTTCGGTGTGACTGTCTGGTTAGCTTGAATCAAACTTCGTATGTGCTCTCTCTCTCTCTCTCTCTCTCTCTCTCTCTCTCTCTCTCTCTCTCTCTCTCTCTCTCTCTCTCTCTCTCTGTCTCTCTCTGTCTCTCTGTCTCTCTCTCTCTCTCTCTCTCTCTCTCTCTCTCTCTCTCTCTCTCTCTCTCTCTCTCTCTCTGCTGTAAATACTTTTGTTACGAATAGCGAAAGCCACGATGGAATAAGAATTCCCCACGGATTATATAGGCTACTCTGAACACAGCAAGATGATTGTTTCAGCTTATACCCCCAATTCCAAAGTACAGTTGTTCTTCCCAAACTTGCCAACAACAAGAGAGCTACAACACATGAAGACTTTGTTTGTATGGACTGACCCGACGAGGACGGTTGTTCACCCCCAAGGGCTCAGCAAACTCTGCAAGATGACAGCTTTACGTGAAAATTAATGTGGAGACCGGGAGAAAGGAGGAATCCCACAGTGGGGGAATTATTAAACAATTGTTTACAGTGTTACACCTGACCTGTGGATACACACCCCTCAACCCTACACACCAGCCCTGAACCCCCCCCCCCCCCCCACACCCCTCTAAGCCCCCTCCCCACACACGCCTTGCCTGTTCGGGACTGGGACGAACAATAGACGATGTTCGGAAATAAGTCTGTCAATTTGTTATGGGTTGTGGAGTAGTTGTCTTCCCTTGTTTCCATAGAAACACCGAGGCAAGCCTACAATGTCACGTGTAGCTTGCCTCAGTGTTTCGATCAAAAAGCAAGGAAACATAAGGGAAAGCACCTCTTCCACAACCAATGCAAACCCGACACAGTTATTTCTGGGATTCGTCAATTGCACCATAGACCCAGATTCGCCTTCGCTGACCTCTGGCTCTGCCTGAGATTAGCTGAGTAATACGACTGACTGCCTGTTCATTGTATGTCTTTGTGTTCTTCTTCTTCGCTTGCTGACTTGCTTGCTTGTTTTTCTTGTTTAATAGTTGATTCGTTGGTTGAGTCGGTGGGCTCATTGTTTGATTTCTACCGAGTTTCTACAGTCTTCTGAGCGTTTTTGTCGGTGTACAGAAACCAAATATTGGTGGGAAAATGTTGCCTCAGCTATTTTATCAGCGGTGTGTGGGTGTGTTGAAAGTGTAGGCATTGTGGGCACATTCATGGGGAGGAGCGGACTAGTAGCGCGCTGAATTTGGCTTCTAGTCGAATAAAGTTTGTTCGATTGCTTGAGTGTGGTCACGATACGAACACTCCCACGCAGCTGGCAGGCGTCCAATGCATACCACGGGAGGCGATCACTTGCTCTGCTGGTAGGGCAGGAGATGGATGTCAGGCCGCATCCTCCTTAGCACCACGTACATCCCCACCACCCCCACCAGCATCCCCACAACCAGCATGGCGAAGGCCATCCCCCCGAACTGACCGTGCGTGTAGCCGCTAGAACTTCTCCCGGAAGCACTGGCGTCCACGTTCCCATCCCCAGCCGTCTTGGCCGAAGAGTCAGGCATCTTCTGACCAGCCGCTGCCGCCGCCACCGCCGCCGCGCTGGGTCCTCCCCCAGGCATTACGTTTGCCCAGAGATGGTCGAGGGTCTCCCAGCTCTTGAGGGACCCCTTGACCACCTCCAGGTCCGTGCGTTTCAGCGGGTGGTTGATGGGGACGGTCAGACCGCTGTCGACCGCCGCGGTCAGCTTGTCGAAGGCGTCCTTGCAGGGCAGCTGGGGAGGGTCGCTGGCCACGGGGGGAGGTTCCAGCATGGAGAAGAATATGTTGAGGTTGCTGGAGACGATGTCCTGCCACACGTTGACCTTGGCGATGCGCAGCATGTTGATGCCGGCGGCCTTGGCCATGGCGGTCTTGATGGAGGACAGGAAAAGGTAGCGCTGGTTGCTGACCACGTTGCCGTAGGACCCCTTCATGGAGAAGTACACGTACATCTCCTTCACGTCCTTCTTGTAGCACATGCTGATGTCGAACGCAGACATGTCCATGTGCATGGGCAGGTAGTTGAAGATGTTGATGGTCTTCTCCATGGCGTGCGCCATATGCATGCGCGCAGAGTCCCAACGGAAACCCCTTGGAGGCGGGGGAGGCATGCGCGTGCGCAGGAGGTCACCGGGGCGGTGGACTTTCGACGTGCGGGTAGGAGAGGGCCCGCCCTCGTTGCTCTGCCACCTGTCCCCCCACTGCTTCAGGGCGCGGTCCCCGAACAGCCCAAAGAAGGGTCCCACCCCGCTCTTCACAGCCGTGGTGTTGGCCAGGTAGGTGCCCACCAGAATGTTCATGCGCGAGAGGTCCAGGTCCATGTTCATCATGTTCAGCTTGCTGCGGAGGCGCGCCGAGGGCCAGCCAGCGAGGAAGTAGATCTCCTGCACCATCCCGGACTCGGAGGAGTCTGCCCACACGTCGACGGTCATGTCCCGCATGGTGCGCTGCCCCTGGTACTTGAAGTCGCGCTGGCCGTACATCAACAGCTGCATGCCGTGCTTCATGCTGATCTCCTGCCCCTTCCCGCCGTTGCTGGTACTCAGAGCCGCGGGCATGGGCTTCACGGAGCAGTTGCCGTCGTAGGAGTCGATGACGTACTGCACCAGGTTCTGATAGTCCTCGATGATGGTCAGCTCGGTGAGGCCGAACCTCTCCCCTCTGCCGCGCGGTGCGAAGCGGTCAGTCTGGATCAGGCCGAAGTCGTAGTCGAACAGCATGCGCTCCGTCATCGGGGGCCGGTTGCTGCCCGCCACGTAGACTTCCATGTACAGGGAGAACTGGTCTGGGAGCTGCGGCATGGTCTTGCTGATAATCAGAATAATAATAATAATAATAATAATAATAATAATAATGAACACTTATTAATCGCCCCTTCTCATTCGACCTAACGGCGATGTACAATAGCAACAGCGTGCGCACGCACACACACACACACACACACACACACACACACACACACACACTCACACACACACACACACACACACACACACACACACACACACACACTGTCACACACACACTGTCACACACACACATACACACACATACATACACACACACACACACACACACACACACACACACACACACACACACACACTCTAATACAGATTGTGGATAACAATACTATAAAGACTATCCTTAAAACATTTTTTTTTAAACTCGCACCTGATGCTGCGCTGACACACAGTGCCTCTGGGAATCTCGAACACCGCCTCGTCCGCCACGGGGCCCGAGCGGAAGAAGGAGAAGTCGTAGACGTGGGAGAAGTTGTGCACGCCGCTGATGGGCTTGCCGTCGGCGTCCACGTTGGTGGCGGTGCCGTTGATGAAGGCCCGTACGGGGATGAGCGGCTCGGCCGTGGCCGTGCTGTAACCGGGTTTGGAGAAGAAGTAGTCCATGACGTAGGCGGCCCTGATGACGTCACCCGACTTCCAGGTCTGGCAGGACTGCCAGTGGTACACGGGGATGCCCCGCACCACGTCCTCGCCCAGAAACACCTGTACAACGAGAGCGTTGTAACAGCTATTACAAAATTAATGTCAATGGGACATTTTTAAAAAGTCAGAAATCTTGTAAACCGGTAAATGTGGCTGCATTGTACCGGCTGAAATTGGAAATAACATAACATCTGCTCGAAAACTGTGATGGCTGTGTACATGTTACCCCCCATAACGCATATAGACATACACCCTACATATTTATCCCATGTCAAATCCTGGGCACTTCTGAGATGATGGACACAATCGGTGCATTCTTATTTAGTCAGGGTTAGGCCAACAGCCAATAGAGCCTTTTCCGATAGTGACAAGTCGAACGTGCCGGGATGGACTGCAAACTGGTTTATAGGGGTGCGGGTTGGAGACTTTGGGAGACTGCCCGGGAGACCTGAAAATAGTATGTGGGAGACCTGAAAATAGTATGTGGGAGACCTAAAAATAAAATCGGGGACATCTCCAGGCCGGGACCTAATGATGTGGGCCAAGCCACGATCTGTTCATTTTTTTAACAACTGTCTGGGTAGCTTTTTGTGAGTTTCATTCAGCTTTAAGAGACTTTAATCCTACCTTCTCAAAGTCGTCTCCAAAGCGGAAGACGTTAGCGGCCTGCATGATGGTGGGCCTGCCAGACTGCCGGAGCTCCGTGAAGCCGAACACGTCGAAGGCCGAGTCACTCAGGTTGAGCGTCCTACACGTGCCATCCGCCTGGATGTCGAACCGCTCGCCCGTCCCGTAGTTGAAGATAGAGGTCACTGCAAAATGAAATCGATTAGGCCAAACAAAAATATATGTTGGTTTAGGGTATAAAGTCCATAAAACAACTAACACGTGAGTATCCTTTGGGAGTCCTACTTTACTCTTATGTAGGCAGCTGACAGAAACTCATAAATGATCAACACAATTGTGAAACGTATGTTTGAAGTACTGCTTCAAGTGATTAGGGTGTTCACGTTTAAACAGGGTTTGTTGTTTTGATGGCAAACGACAGCGACTAAAGAAACCAAGACAGCTCTTCTTCAACCTCTCGTCCAACCTCTCGTCCAACCTCTCGTCCAACCTCTCGCCCGTCGCGTAGTCCAAGATGAATGTAACTGCAAGGTCAAGATAAGAGGTGCTTCTTGTGGTGATTTGTGGGTTTGTGGTACATGTGGAGACATACCAGCGCTGTTGGCAGGGGTTGGGTGGGGTGGTGTCATTTGGAAGGTAAAAATAATGTTGATTTAGTTGTAGTCGGGCGTTCTGAAGGGAACTAACGTTATGTGATGCGGTTGAAAAGGTGACGCTCTGTAAGTGTGTGTGTGTGTGTGTGTGTCTGTTTTGGTGGGCGTCTCACTGTGCCTGTGTATGTATCTCTGTGTGTTTGCCTTTTTTTACTTCTGTTTTTTTGTTGTTGTTATCCTCGCCTCTCCGTCTCTGTCTGCGCTACAGTGAAGAGGTATCCAATCACGAGACGAGAAAGGCTGTGTTATGGAAGTCCTGTCATCTTCCTTCCATCCCCTAGCTCTACTTCCCTTTCAAGCTTTAGCTCAGTTCTTTGTTTTGATTTGATGTTCCTTGCAAGGTAAAAGTACTATTCTGATCTTGAAAGCACCTATATAAGAGGTCATTTTCTCAGACCTTTTCTTCATAGTGTCAGTAAATTAACCTTCATCTTATGACGCCCTCTCTGTTGAGACCTACATTTCTCAGATTGTCGGAAGTCTTACTCTCTAAATTAACCTTTGCCGGTCGTCGTAGGTCCGTGTGGACCCAGAAGGGTGTTTAATTGCAAATATCTCTTAACCCAGTTGGAATTTTTTAATGTGCTTTTAAGAATGCCTCAGACACATAAAAAGCTCTTTTGTCATAAAACTTAAAAGATCTTAAATTTCAGCAAGAAGTAATTAAAAAAAACAAAGGTCAAATTTAGACTACACACGGAAGACATCGTGGGGCCGTGCGGGCCCATGTTTCTCTAACTGAAGGAACTTACATAACAACTAGTAGGAGAAAGAGTCCACACGGCCCACGACTATCCTTAGCGGATTATGACTTTATTCAGTTATTCTGGAGAAAAACCGAAATGCTTGAGAAAAACTGCCTTTTCTGCAGCATTTCTGCATGATGTCATCTTTCGCCGAAGCAACGTCTTTTACTGCAGTAAAACAGTTTTTCTGAAGCATAATGTTTACTTTGTTTTCTGCAGCATTATTGCGATTAACTTTTTCTTCAGAATAGTCTGTGACAGTTTTTCTGGAGAAAAACGAACGACCTTGTAAAGTAGCGTTTGTATTCGTCGCCCCATGGGATAGTCAGACAGACAAAATACAATCGTTGTCACGCACAACTATTGGTAATTCTGGATGAGTCCATCTCTCGACAGAGGGGGGCTCGCGTCCTCCAACATTATAATGAGCCAGTACAAAATGCTGCAGAAAAAGTGTAAACAGGTTTTCTGCAGAAAAACAACAGCACCGTTTTACTGCAGCATTCTTGATTTCAATTTTACTGCAGTAAAATGTTTTGCTCCAGAAAAACCCGTTTTTTTTCCTCACTTCGCTTCCACAGTTGTACCATAAGAAACCAACACCAGAGAGAAGCAGCGCCCTGAAGCGCTTTCACTCAGTTTGATTGTAATAATACTCATACTTGTGGTGTGTTTTCTAGGAAATCGTGCCGTGTGCGTCTAGATTAAGGTGTACAGTGGATTCCCCACATTCTTTTGATTCGTCAAATTCGCCAGAAACTCCCCCCCCCCCCCCCCCCCAACGGTCAGACCAATTATATCCCATTAACTGATTATGGAAACCACCATACCTGTCTCAATGCTGCTAGTAATACTCATAGCCGCCCTTTGGTTGGGATAGTCGTAGAGACAAAGTTGAGACTTAAATTTCTCAGAAAATGTAGCTCTTAAGACAGAGGTACCACTGTGTTTTCTTTATGAAATATGCTTAACGAAAACCACAGTACCAGTCTCATTGCTGCTAGTGATGATCATGGCAGCCCTCTGGTTGGGGTAGTCGTAGATCTCCACAGATTTCACCGCAGTCTCTTTTGTTTTAAGATCTCAACTTTAGGCAGTCTTAAGACAGAGATACTACTGTATTTTCTGAATGAAATATGCTTCATGAAAACCACAGTACTAGCTGTCTCATTGCTGCTAGTGA
This sequence comes from Littorina saxatilis, assembly GCF_037325665.1. Lineage (NCBI taxonomy): Eukaryota > Metazoa > Mollusca > Gastropoda > Littorinimorpha > Littorinidae > Littorina > Littorina saxatilis. The sequence continues at coordinate 71,802,259 of NC_090247.1, forward strand.
TGCTCATTGCCGCCCTCTGGTTGGAATAGTCGTACACAGAGGTACCACTGTATTTTCTGAGTGAAATATGCCTGACTAAATATGAAGACCACAGTACCTGTCTCGTTGCTGCTAGTGATGCTCATCGCCGCCCTCTGGTTGGGGTAGTCGTAGATCTCCACAGCCTCCACCGTCGTCCCTTTCTGCACGATGTTGGCCTCCACGTGGATCTCGAACTGGCTGGCCAGCTTGGGCATGACTTCTTGCGAGGGAGGAGGTCTGGAGTTGGGTGGGTTGGGGCACGGGTAGCTCAGCAGTCCGTCTACCCGGGGTGTGTGGAGAAGAAGGGTGAGGAACAGGGTGGATAGCAGTGTGAGGTAGCGTGCTGGTGACCTGGGTGCGTGGGATTCGGTCGCCATTTTTGTTAATCTGTTGTTTGTGGGCAAGAGACCTTTCGCAGGATGTGTAAAGTTTGTGCACAGAATGCCTACAGAATGAACTGTTGCACTCCAATCATTAAGAAGTCCTTTTTTTCCCCTTATCAAAGAAGAAATTAAAAGAATTTGAACAATTTTTATTGTGTGATATCTTGCACTTTTTAGTTGGACCTCTAGGATTCAACACACAGAAATGTTAAACAGACAGAAGTCCACCGAGACTTTCAAGCTGTAGTTTGCGAGTGATGGAGACAGTTTACGAGTTGGCAATGTGCCCTGGCAGCTCAGATGATGACACTTATTGGCCAAAAACGTATGGCTACGACTCGCATTCTAACACCTTGTTCCCCCCTTGGACGAAGCAGGCAATTATCGCGAATACCTCGACGGACGAAAGAAGAAAAGGGTGCCTTTAATGAAAAGCCTGACGCAAATGATTCCTTTTTGATGCAGCTCAAAGTGTCAGCCGTGCATGAAGACAGAAGGATGAGTTAATGTTTTGTTCACTCTTGTGTTTTATCCTTTCTTCTTCGTCTCACAGTTTGCTTGTCGTCTGCTCACAAAACTTGTGTTGCACAATTTTATATATTTGTTGTCATTCATACAGCAAACCTCGTTTGCTCACACAAAACGCCGTTATGAAATGTGTTAGTTTTACTTGAAGAATTAAAGCTGCTTTGCTGTTTCTTTTGCTGTGTTTTTCACTCCTTCCCCTCTAATTGTCCAATTCGCTTGCTGACACCGTTATGAAATCGAAGCTAGCATTTTCAACAGACGATCAGTAGCGGGTATAGCGACATTGCTAGCTCCGCAGACTTCCTCTCAAGCCACTTCTCTAACAACGACTGATTCTGCAACAGTCTCGTCTCGGTGACAGGAACCTCTCGCGTGATTTGGGGAAGCGTCTGACGGAAAGACAGTACTACGCAAAAACGGAGAAGTCGTGCGCGAAACTGGACAAGACAAAACAGTACGAGACAAGACAAGGCACACGACAACTTAGGTCTGGAGAGGAATACACAACCACACGACGTGGAGCTCTGTGGTGCGAGTGAGGCTGATGAGGGGGTCACTGCTATTGTGAACCAACAGAGAGAGAGAGAGAAATTGGGGATAGAGAGAGAGAGATGGGGGAGGGCGAGAGAAAGAGGGGAGAGAGAGGGAGAGGGAGGGCGAGAGAGAGAGGGGGGAGAGATCAAATCACATTTTATTTTACGAGGGTTGTGGCATAAGCTCATATAAAGTTAAATAATGTTATGTTGTCTTAGTATTTTGATTGTACAGCGCTTTGAGCATGGTTAAACCCTGGATACAAGCGCTATATAAATATTATGCATTCTTATTATAAGCAATATAAACGAGCTTCTTTTCAACCAGCCCTCGCCAGAGAGAGATAGAGAGGGGGGTAGAAAGAGAGAGATAGAGAGGGGGGTAGAAAGAGAGAGATAGAGAGGGGGGTAGAAAGAGAGAGATAGAGAGGGGGGTAGGAAGAGAGAGGGAGAGAGAGAGAGGCTTGAGGGGGTTGAGAGTGCGGCCACTGAGTTAACCGGAAAGTTCTGGTGTGTCACCGGTTGACATCTGAAAATGTCGATAACAAAATGGGTTACCGGTAAGACCTACAGGATGATTTTTGAGTCACTTGAGAAAAAGTGACTCTATGTAATCGGTCAGTGTTAGTCTATCCGGCCGGCCGTCCGGCCGGCCGGCCGTCCGTAGACACCACCTTAACGTTGGACTTTTCTCGGAAACTATCAAAGCGATCCGGCTCATATTTTGTTTAGTCGTGACCTCCAATGACCTCTACACTTTAACGATGGTTTCGTTGACCTTTGACCTTTTTCAAGGTCACAGGTCAGCGTCAAAGGAAAAATTAGACATTTTATATCTTTGACAAAGTTCATCGGATGTGATTGAAACTTTGTAGGATTATTCTTTACATCAAAGTATTTACATCTGTAGCCTTTTACGAACGTTATCAGAAAAACAAGGGAGATAACTAGCCTTTTCTGTTCGGCAACACACAACTTAACGTTGGGCTTTTCTCGGAAACTATAAAAGTGACCGGGCTCAAATTTTATGTGAACGTGACTCCCAGTGACCTCTACACTTTGACGTCTGCTTTGGTGACCTTTGACCTTTTTCAAGGTCACAGGTATGTCTTGAAGGAAAAAAATTGAAATATCATATCTCTGAAACTATTCATCGGATTTGATTCAAACTTTATAGGATTATTCTTTACATCAAATTATTTACATCTGTATTGTGTTGTGAATAGCAATTTCTTCCTGTCCATCTGATGCCTCATATAATATTCAGAACTGCGAAAGTGACTCGATCGAGCGTTTGCTCTTCTTGTTAAAATGTTGTTTTACATGTTTTGTGGTACAATGTTAACACAATCACAACATAGTTTGACCTTTTTTGTTTACTTGTGTTACTGGCATGTCGATATCGTTACAGGAAAGATTTGTTGTTTGTAAAAAAAAAAGTACTTTTTTAAAAAATTTTATCAAGAGATACGCAGTGTACGCAGCATTATATTTGATAGTTCCACGATCGTGTCATGTGGCAGATGGGAGAAGGTTTTACGGTGAACGAATAGAACCCACTGCACCCATTTTTACCTAGTGATAATCTACCTTGGCGTTGACGAGGGGGAGGGGGGGTGGCGGGGCAGAGGGGAGGGGGGGTGGCGGAAGGTTTGCTTGTCAGCAGTGGGGAAGAAGGTTGAATGGACGGAGGAGGAAGTGTGTGTGTGGGGGTGGGAGGTGGGGATATTCAGCAGGATGTCACAAGGCACGGGAGGTTTTATAAGTAATGATGCCACACGGAATCCGAGGCTAG